>NW_027423084.1:213148-269517 GCF_048934315.1 Petromyzon marinus
ACAACATTAACTACATTAACAACAACAACAACATCAACTACTACTACAACAACATCAACAACAACAACAACAACATCATCAACATCAACAACATCAACAACAACATCATCAACAACATCAACAACAACATCAACATCATCAACAACAACTACAACATTAACAACAACAACATCAACAACAACAACATCAACAACATCAACAACAACAACATCAACAACAACAACATCATCAACATCAACAACAACATTAACAACAACAACTACTACAACAACAACATCAACAACAACAACATCAACTACAACAACTACTACAACAACAACATCAACAACAACATCAACAACATCAACAACATCAACAACAACATCAACAACAAAATCAGCCAACATCAACAACATCAACAACAACATCATCAACAACAACAACAACATCATCAACATCAACAACAACATTAACAACAACAACTACTACAACAACAACATCAACAACAACAACATCAACTACAACAACTACTACAACAACAACATCAACAACATCAACAACAACATCAACAACATCAACAACAACATCAACAACAACATCATCAACAACAACAACATCAACAACAACAACATCAACAACAACATCAACATCATCAACATCATCAACATCATCAATAACATCAACAACATCAACAACAACATCAACAACAACATCAACAACATCAACAACAACAACATCATCAACAACATCAACAACAACATCATCAACAACATCATCAACAACATCAACATCAACATCATCAACAACATCATCAACAACATCAACATCATCAACATCAACAACATCAACATCATCAATAACATCAACAACATCAACAACAACATCAACAACAACATCAACAACATCAACAACAACAACATCAACAACATCATCAACAACAACATCATCAACAACATCATCAACAACATCAACATCAACATCATCAATAACATCAACAACAACATTAACTACAACAACAACAACTTAAACATCAACAACTACAACATTAACTACAACAACAACAATAATAACAACAACATTAACAACTACAACATTAAAAACAACAACATCAACAACAACAACATCAACATCATCATCAACATCAACAACAACATCAACAACAACAACATCAACAACATCAACAACAACAACAACACTCACAACAACACGTAGTGTGTGTCACTGTGTGTGTGTGTCTCTGTGTGTATGTGTGTATCACTGTGTGTGTATCACTGTGTGTGTATCACTGTGTGTGTATCACTGTGTGTGTATGTGTCACTGTGTGTGTGTGTCACTGTGTGTATCACTGTGTGTGTCTCTGTGTGTGTGTCACTGTGTGTGTCTCTGTGTGTCTGTGTGTATCACTGTGTGTGTGTGTCACTGTGTGTGTGTATCACTGTGTGTGTATCACTGTGTGTGTATCACTGTGTGTGTGTCACTGTGTGTGTGTATCACTGTGTGTATCACTGTGTGTGTATCACTGTGTGTATGACTGTCTGTGTGTGTCTCTGTGTGTGTGTGTGTGTGTCTCTGTGTGTCTGTGTGGATCACTGTGTTTGTATCACTGTGTGTGTGTGTCACTGTGTGTGTATCACTGTGTGTGTGTCTCTGTGTGTCTGTGTGTATCACTGTGTGTGTATCACTGTGTGTGTGTGTCACTGTGTGTGTCACTGTGTGTGTGTCTCTGTGTGTCTGTGTGTATCACTGTGTGTGTATCACTGTGTGTGTGTGTCACTGTCTCTGTGTGTGTGTATCTCTGTGTGTGTATCACTGTGTGTGTATCACTGTGTGTGTGTCACTGTGTGTGTCTCTCTGTGTGTGTATCTCTGTGTGTGTATCTCTGTGTGTGTGTATCACTGTGTGTGTCTCTGTGTGTGTATCACTGTATGTGTATCACTGTGTGTGTATCACTGTGTGTGTCACTGTGTGTATCACTGTGTGTATCACTGTGTGTGTATGACAGTCTGTGTGTGTCACTGTGTGTGTGTATCACTGTGTGTGTATCACTGTGTGTATCACTGTGTGTGTGTATCACTGTGTGTGTATCACTGTGTGTGTGTGTGTTACTGTGTGTATCACTGTGTGTATCTCTGTGTGTGTATCACTGTATGTGTGTATCACTGTGTGTGTATCTCTGTGTGTGTATCACTGTGTGTGTATCACTGTGTGTGTGTCACTGTGTGTATCACTGTGTGTATCACTGTGTGTGTATCACTGTGTGTGTATCACTGTGTGTGTATCACTGTGTGTGTGTCACTGTGTGTGTATCACTGTCTGTGTATCACTGTGTGTATCACTGTGTGTGTGTATCACTATGTGTGTGTCACTGTGTGTGTGTATCACTGTGTGTGTATCACTGTGTGTGTATCACTGTGTGTGTATCTCTGTGTGTGTATCACTGTGTGTGTATCTCTGTGTGTGTATCACTGTGTGTGTATCTCTGTGTGTGTATCACTGTGTGTGTATCACTGTGTATGTGTCACTGTGTGTGTATCTCTGTGTGTGTATCACTGTGTGTGTATCTCTGTGTGTGTATCACTGTGTGTGTATCTCTGTGTGTGTATCACTGTGTGTGTATCACTGTGTATGTGTCACTGTGTGTGTATCTCTGTGTGTGTATCACTGTGTGTGTATCTCTGTGTGTGTATCACTGTGTGTGTATCACTGTGTGTGTATCTCTGTGTGTGTATCACTGTGTGTGTGTGTCACTGTGTGTGTATCACTGTGTGTGTGTGTATCACTGTGTGTGTGTATCACTGTGTGTGTATGACTGTGTGTGTATCACTGTGTGTGTATCACTGTGTGTGTCTCTGTTTGTCTGTGTGTATCACTGTGTGTATCACTGTGTGTGTGTGTGTTACTGTGTGTATCACTGTGTGTATCACTGTGTGTGTATCACTGTGTGTGTATGACTGTCTGTGTGTGTATCACTGTGTGTGTATCTCTGTGTGTGTATCACTGTGTGTGTATCACTGTGTATGTGTCACTGTGTGTGTATCTCTGTGTGTGTATCACTGTGTGTGTATCTCTGTGTGTGTATCACTGTGTGTGTATCACTGTGTGTGTATCTCTGTGTGTGTATCACTGTGTGTGTGTGTCACTGTGTGTGTATCACTGTGTGTGTGTGTATCACTGTGTGTGTGTATCACTGTGTGTGTATGACTGTGTGTGTATCACTGTGTGTGTATCACTGTGTGTGTCTCTGTTTGTCTGTGTGTATCACTGTGTGTGTATCACTGTGTGTGTGTGTGTGTTACTGTGTGTATCACTGTGTGTATCACTGTGTGTGTATCACTGTGTGTGTATGACTGTCTGTGTGTGTATCACTGTGTGTGTATCACTGTGTATGTGTCACTGTGTGTGTATCTCTGTGTGTGTATCACTGTGTGTGTATCTCTGTGTGTGTATCACTGTGTGTGTATCACTGTGTGTGTATCTCTGTGTGTGTATCACTGTGTGTGTGTGTCACTGTGTGTGTATCACTGTGTGTGTGTGTATCACTGTGTGTGTGTATCACTGTGTGTGTATGACTGTGTGTGTATCACTGTGTGTGTATCACTGTGTGTGTCTCTGTTTGTCTGTGTGTATCACTGTGTGTGTATCACTGTGTGTGTGTGTGTTACTGTGTGTATCACTGTGTGTATCACTGTGTGTGTATCACTGTGTGTGTATGACTGTCTGTGTGTGTATCACTGTGTGTGTATCTCTGTGTGTGTATCACTGTGTGTATCACTGTGTATGTGTCACTGTGTGTGTATCTCTGTGTGTGTATCACTGTGTGTGTATCTCTGTGTGTGTATCACTGTGTGTGTATCACTGTGTGTGTATCTCTGTGTGTGTATCACTGTGTGTGTGTGTCACTGTGTGTGTATCACTGTGTGTGTGTGTATCACTGTGTGTGTATCACTGTGTGTGTATCACTGTGTGTGTCACTGTGTGTATCACTGTCTGTGTGTATCTCTGTGTGTTGCAGACGATTCCAATTTGGCTAAGAAGTGCCGGGCGATGTTCGGCTTGGAACAGCAAACCATGTGGTGTAACCCTTGCAGGTACCTGGTCTCTGTGAGTCTCTGTGGGTCTCTGTGAGTCTCTGTGAGTCTCTGTGGGTCTCTGGAGTGTCTGTGAGTCTCTGTGAGTGTCTGTGAGTCTCTGGGAGTGTCTGTGGGTCTCTGTGAGTCTCTGTGGGTCTCTGTGTGTCTCTGGAGTGTCTGTGAGTCTCTGTGTGTCTCTGTGGGTCTCTGGAGTGTCTGTGGGTCTCTGTGTGTCTCTGGGAGTGTCTGTGGTGTAACCCTTGCAGGTACCTGGTCTCTGTGAGTCTCTGTGAGTCTCTGTGAGTCTCTGTGGGTCTCTGTGAGTCTCTGTGAGTCTCTGTGAGTCTCTGTGGGTCTCTGTGGGTCTCTGTGGGTCTCTGTGAGTCTCTGGAGTGTCTGTGAGTCTCTGTGGGTCTCTGTGAGTCTCTGTGGGTGTCTGTGAGTCTCTGGGAGTGTCTGTGAGTCTCTGTGTGTCTCTGTGTGTCTCTGTGGGTCTCTGTGAGTCTCTGTGGGTCTCTGTGGTGTAACCCTTGCAGGTACCTGGTTTCTGTGGGTCTCTGTGGGTCTCTGTGGGTCTCTGTGGGTCTCTGTGAGTCTCTGGAGTGTCTGTGGGTCTCTGTGTGTCTCTGGGAGTGTCTGTGGTGTAACCCTTGCAGGTACCTGGTCTCTGTGGGTCTCTGTGGGTCTCTGTGGGTCTCTGTGGGTCTCTGGAGTGTCTGTGAGTCTCTGTGAGTCTCTGTGGGTCTCTGTGAGTCTCTGTGAGTCTCTGTGTGTCTCTGTGGGTCTCTGTGAGTCTCTGTGGGTCTCTGTGAGTCTCTGTGTGTCTCTGTGGGTCTCTGTGGGTCTCTGTGAGTCTCTGTGAGTCTCTGTGGGTCTCTGTGAGTCTCTGTGAGTCTCTGTGAGTCTCTGTGGGTCTCTGTGAGTCTCTGTGGGTCTCTGTGAGTCTCTGTGGGTCTCTGTGAGTCTCTGTGGGTCTCTGTGAGTCTCTGTGAGTCTCTGTGGGTCTATGTGAGTCTCTGTGGGTCTCTGTGGGTCTCTGTGAGTCTCTGTGGGTCTCTGTGAGTCTCTGTGGGTCTCTGTGAGTCTCTGGGAGTGTCTGTGTGTCTCTGTGAGTCTCTGTGGGTCTCTGTGGGTGTCTGTGAGTCTCTGTGTGTCTCTGTGTGTCTCTGTGGTGTAACCCTTGCAGGTACCTGGTCTCTGTGGGTCTCTGTGGGTCTCTGTGAGTCTCTGTGTGTCTCTGTGAGTCTCTGTGAGTCTCTGTGAGTCTCTGTGGGTCTCTGTGTGTCTCTGTGGTGTAACCCTTGCAGGTACCTGGTCTCTGTGGGTCTCTGTGGGTCTCTGTGGGTCTCTGTGAGTCTCTGTGGGTCTCTGTGGGTCTCTGTGAGTCTCTGTGAGTCTCTGTGAGTCTCTGTGGGTCTCTGTGAGTCTCTGTGAGTCTCTGTGGGTCTCTGTGAGTCTCTGTGGGTCTCTGTGAGTCTCTGTGGGTCTCTGTGAGTCTCTGTGGGTCTCTGTGAGTCTCTGTGAGTCTCTGTGGGTCTATGTGAGTCTCTGTGGGTCTCTGTGGGTCTCTGTGAGTCTCTGTGAGTCTCTGTGGGTCTCTGTGAGTCTCTGTGGGTCTCTGTGAGTCTCTGGGAGTGTCTGTGTGTCTCTGTGAGTCTCTGTGGGTCTCTGTGGGTGTCTGTGAGTCTCTGTGTGTCTCTGTGTGTCTCTGTGGTGTAACCCTTGCAGGTACCTGGTCTCTGTGGGTCTCTGTGGGTCTCTGTGAGTCTCTGTGTGTCTCTGTGAGTCTCTGTGAGTCTCTGTGGGTCTCTGTGTGTCTCTGTGGTGTAACCCTTGCAGGTACCTGGTCTCTGTGGGTCTATGTGGGTCTCTGTGGGTCTCTGTGAGTCTCTGGAGTGTCTGTGGGTCTCTGTGTGTCTCTGGGAGTGTCTGTGGTGTAACCCTTGCAGGTACCTGGTCTCTGTGGGTCTCTGTGAGTCTCTGTGGGTCTCTGTGAGTCTCTGTGGGTCTCTGTGAGTCTCTGTGGGTCTCTGTGAGTCTCTGTGAGTCTCTGTGTGTCTCTGTGAGTCTCTGGAGTGTCTGTGGGTCTCTGTGAGTCTCTGTGGGTCTCTGTGAGTCTCTGTGGGTCTCTGGAGTGTCTGTGAGTCTCTGTGGGTCTCTGTGAGTCTCTGTGGGTCTCTGTGAGTCTCTGTGGGTCTCTGTGAGTCTCTGTGTGTCTCTGTGGGTCTCTGTGAGTGTTTGTGAGTTTCTGTGGGTCTCTGTGTGTCTCTGTGGGTCTCTGTGAGTGTTTGTGAGTTTCTGTGGGTCTCTGTGGGTCTCTGTGAGTGTTTGTGAGTTTCTGTGGGTCTCTGTGGGTCTCTGTGAGTCTCTGTGTGTCTCTGTGTGTCTCTGTGAGTCTCTGTGGGTCTCTGTGGGTCTCTGTGAGTGTCTGTGAGTCTCTGTGAGTCTCTGTGGGTGTCTGTGAGTCTCTGTGTGTCTCTGTGGGTCTCTGTGAGTCTCTGTGGGTCTCTGTGGGTCTCTGTGAGTCTCTGTGGGTCTCTGTGAGTCTCTGTGGGTGTCTGGAGTGTCTGTGAGTCTCTGTGGGTCTCTGTGAGTCTCTGTGGGTCTCTGTGAGTCTCTGTGGGTCTCTGTGAGTCTCTGTGTGTCTCTGTGGGTCTCTGTGTGTCTCTGTGGGTCTCTGTGAGTCTCTGTGGGTCTCTGTGGGTCTCTGGGAGTATCTGTGAGTCTCTGTGAGTCTCTGTGAGTCTCTGTGGGTCTCTGTGAGTCTCTGTGGGTCTCTGTGAGTCTTTGTGGGTCTCTGTGAGTCTCTGTGGGTCTCTGTGGGTGTCTGTGGGTCTCTGTGAGTCTCTGTGAGTCTCTGTGGGTCTCTGTGAGTCTCTGTGTGTCTCTGTGGGTCTCTGTGAGTCTCTGTGTGTCTCTGTGGGTCTCTGTGGGTCTCTGTGAGTCTCTGTGGGTCTCTGTGAGTCTCTGTGTGTCTCTGTGGGTCTCTGTGAGTCTCTGTGGGTCTCTGTGTGTCTCTGTGGGTCTCTGTGAGTCTCTGTGGGTCTCTGTGAGTCTCTGTGTGTCTCTGTGAGTCTCTGTGAGTCTCTGTGGGTCTCTGTGGGTCTCTGTGGGTCTCTGTGAGTCTCTGTGGTGTAACCCTTGCAGGTACCTGGTCTCTGTGAGTCTCTGTGGGTCTCTGTGAGTCTCTGTGGGTCTCTGTGGTGTAACCCTTGCAGGTACCTGGTCTCTGTGAGTCTCTGTGGGTCTCTGTGAGTCTCTGTGGGTCTCTGTGGGTCTCTGGGAGTATCTGTGAGTCTCTGTGAGTCTCTGTGAGTCTCTGTGGGTCTCTGTGAGTCTCTGTGGGTCTCTGTGAGTCTTTGTGGGTCTCTGTGAGTCTCTGTGGGTCTCTGTGGGTGTCTGTGGGTCTCTGTGAGTCTCTGTGAGTCTCTGTGGGTCTCTGTGAGTCTCTGTGTGTCTCTGTGGGTCTCTGTGAGTCTCTGTGTGTCTCTGTGGGTCTCTGTGGGTCTCTGTGAGTCTCTGTGGGTCTCTGTGAGTCTCTGTGTGTCTCTGTGGGTCTCTGTGTGTCTCTGTGGGTCTCTGTGAGTCTCTGTGGGTCTCTGTGAGTCTCTGTGTGTCTCTGTGAGTCTCTGTGAGTCTCTGTGGGTCTCTGTGGGTCTCTGTGGGTCTCTGTGAGTCTCTGTGGTGTAACCCTTGCAGGTACCTGGTCTCTGTGAGTCTCTGTGGGTCTCTGTGAGTCTCTGTGGGTCTCTGTGGTGTAACCCTTGCAGGTACCTGGTCTCTGTGAGTCTCTGTGGGTCTCTGTGAGTCTCTGTGGGTCTCTGTGGTGTAACCCTTGCAGGTACCTGGTCTCTGTGAGTCTCTGTGGGTCTCTGTGAGTCTCTGTGGGTCTCTGTGGTGTAACCCTTGCAGGTACCTGGTCTCTGTGAGTCTCTGTGGGTCTCTGTGGGTCTCTGTGAGTCTCTGTGAGTCTCTGTGTGTCTCTGTGTGTCTCTGTGGGTCTCTGTGAGTCTCTGTGAGTCTCTGTTGGTCTCTGTGAGTCTCTGTGGGTCTCTGTGAGTCTCTGTGTGTCTCTGTGTGTCTCTGTGGGTCTCTGTGGGTCTATGTGAGTCTCTGTGAGTCTCTGTGAGTCTCTGTGGGTCTCTGTGAGTCTCTGTGTGTCTCTGTGAGTCTCTGTGGGTCTCTGTGAGTCTCTGTCTGTCTCTGTGTGTCTCTGTGAGTCTCTGTGGGTCTATGTGAGTCTCTGTGAGTCTCTGTGGGTCTCTGTGAGTCTCTGTGGGTCTCTGTGAGTCTCTGTGTGTCTCTGTGGGTCTCTGTGGGTCTCTGTGAGTCTCTGTGGGTCTCTGTGAGTCTCTGTGAGTCTCTGTGAGTCTCTGTGGGTCTCTGTGAGTCTCTGTGGGTCTCTGTGGGTCTCTGTGGGTCTCTGTGAGTCTCTGTGGGTCTCTGTGAGTCTCTGTGGGTCTCTGTGAGTCTCTGTGAGTCTCTGTGTGTCTCTGTGAGTCTCTGGAGTGTCTGTGAGTCTCTGTGAGTCTCTGTGGGTGTCTGTGGGTCTCTGGAGTGTCTGTGAGTCTCTGTGGGTCTCTGTGAGTCTCTGTGAGTCTATGTGGGTGTCTGTGGGCCTCTGTGAGTCTCTGTGGGTCTCTGTGAGTCTCTGTGGGTCTCTGTGAGTCTCTGTGAGTCTCTGTGGGTGTCTGTGGGTCTCTGGGAGTCTCTGTGGGTCTCTGTGAGTCTCTGTGGGTCTCTGTGAGTCTCTGTGAGTCTATGTGGGTGTCTGTGGGTCTCTGTGAGTCTCTGTGGGTCTCTGTGAGTCTCTGTGGGTCTCTGTGAGTCTCTGTGAGTCTCTGTGGGTCTCTGTGAGTCTCTGTGGGTCTCTGTGAGTCTCTGTGGGTCTATGTGTGTCTCTATGAGTCTCTGTAGGTCTCTATGGGTCTCTGTGAGTCTCTGTGAGTATCTGTGGGTCTCTGTAGGTCTCTGTGGGTCTCAGTGAGTGTCTGTGAGTCTCTGTGAGTGTCTGTGAGTCTCTGTGTGTCTCTGTGTGTCTCTGTGGGTCTCTGTGAGTGTCTATGAGTCTCTGTGGGTCTCTGTGGGTCTCTGTGAGTCTCTGTGTGTCTCTGTGAGTCTCTGTGTGTCTCTGTGAGTCTCTGTGAGTCTCTGTGGGTCTCTGTGGGTCTCTGGGAGTCTCTGTGAGTCTCTGTGGGTCTCTGTGTGTCTCTGTGAGTCTCTGTGAGTCTCTGTGTGTCTCTGTGAGTCTCTGTGTGTCTCTGTGTGTCTCTGTGGGTGTCTGTGAGTCTCTGTGGGTCTCTGTGGGTCTCTGTGAGTGTCTGTGAGTCTCTGGGAGTGTCTGTGAGTCTCTGTGTGTCTCTGTGAGTCTCTGTGGGTCTCTGTGAGTCTCTGTGTGTCTCTGTGGGTCTCTGTGAGTCTCTGTGTGTCTCTGTGTGTCTCTGTGGGTGTCTGTGAGTCTCTGTGGGTCTCTGTGGGTCTCTGTGAGTGTCTGTGAGTCTCTGTGAGTGTCTGTGAGTCTCTGTGTGTCTCTGTGAGTCTCTGTGAGTCTCTGTGGGTCTCTGTGAGTCTCTGTGGGTCTCTGTGAGTCTCTGTGTGTCTCTGTGGGTCTCTGTGAGTCTCTGTGGGTCTCTGTGGGTCTCTGGGAGTGTCTGTGGGTCTCTGTGAGTCTCTGTGGGTGTCTGTGAGTCTCTGTGTGTCTCTGTGGGTCTATGTGGGTGTCTGTGGGTCTCTGTGTGAGTCTCTGTGGGTCTCTGTGAGTCTCTGTGGGTCTCTGTGAGTCTCTGTGAGTCTCTGTGGGTCTCTGTGAGTCTCTGTGGGTCTCTGTGAGTCTCTGTGGGTCTATGTCTGTCTCTATGAGTCTCTGTAGGTCTCTATGGGTCTCTGTGAGTCTCTGTGATTATCTGTGGGTCTCTGTAGGTCTCTGTGGGTCTCTATGAGTCTCTGTAGGTCTCTGTGGGTCTCTGTGGGTCTCTGGGAGTCTCTGTGAGTCTCTGTGGGTCTCTGTGTGTCTCTGTGAGTCTCTGTGAGTCTCTGTGTGTCTCTGTGAGTCTCTGTGTGTCTCTGTGTGTCTCTGTGGGTGTCTGTGAGTCTCTGTGGGTCTCTGTGGGTCTCTGTGAGTGTCTGTGAGTCTCTGGGAGTGTCTGTGAGTCTCTGTGTGTCTCTGTGAGTCTCTGTGGGTCTCTGTGAGTCTCTGTGTGTCTCTGTGGGTCTCTGTGAGTCTCTGTGTGTCTCTGTGTGTCTCTGTGGGTGTCTGTGAGTCTCTGTGGGTCTCTGTGGGTCTCTGTGAGTGTCTGTGAGTCTCTGTGAGTGTCTGTGAGTCTCTGTGTGTCTCTGTGAGTCTCTGTGAGTCTCTGTGGGTCTCTGTGAGTCTCTGTGGGTCTCTGTGAGTCTCTGTGTGTCTCTGTGGGTCTCTGTGAGTCTCTGTGGGTCTCTGTGGGTCTCTGGGAGTGTCTGTGGGTCTCTGTGAGTCTCTGTGGGTGTCTGTGAGTCTCTGTGTGTCTCTGTGGGTCTATGTGGGTGTCTGTGGGTCTCTGTGAGTCTCTGTGGGTCTCTGTGAGTCTCTGTGGGTCTCTGTGAGTCTCTGTGGGTCTCTGTGAGTCTCTGTGGGTCTATGTCTGTCTCTATGAGTCTCTGTAGGTCTCTATGGGTCTCTGTGAGTCTCTGTGATTATCTGTGGGTCTCTGTAGGTCTCTGTGGGTCTCAGTGCGTTACTATGGGTCTAGCACTTTCATCGTGTAGTGTATAGTGTAGTGTATAGTGTAGTGTATAGTGTAGTGTATAGTGTAGCGTATAGTGTAGTGTATAGTGTAGTGTATAGTAGTGTAGTGTATAATGTAACGTATAGTAGTGTAGTGTATAGTAGTGTAGTGTTTAGTGCAGTGTATAGTGTAGTGTATAATGTAGTGTATAGAAGTGTAGTGTATAGTAGTGTAGTCTATAGTGTAGTGTATAGTGTAGTGTATAGTAGTGTAGTGTATAGTGTAGTGTAGTCTATAGTGTAGTGTATAGTAGTGTAGTGTATAGTAGTGTAGTGTATAGTAGTGTATAGTGTAGTGTATAGTAGTGTAGTGTATAGTGTAGTGTAGTCTATAGTGTAGTGTATAGTAGTGTAGTGTATAGTAGTGTAGTGTATAGTAGTGTAGTGTATAGTGTAGTGTATAGAAGTGTAGTGTATAGTAGTGTAGTGTATAGGTAGTGTATAGTAGTGTAGTGTATAGTGTATAGTAGTGTAGTGTATAGTAGTGTATAGTAGTGTAGTGTGTAGTAGTGTAGTGTATAGTGTAGTATATAGTAGTGTAGTGTATAGCGTATTGTATAGTAGTGTAGTGTATAGCAGTGTAGTGTATAGTGTAGTATATAGTAGTGTAGGGTATAGCGTAGTGTATAGTGTAGTGCATAGTAGTGTAGTGTATAATGTAGTGTATAGTGTAGTGTATAGTAGTGTAGTGTATATTGTAGTGTATAGTATTCGAATGTATAGTAGTGTAGTGCGTAGTGTATAGTAGTGTAGTGTATAATGTAGTGTATAGTGTAATGTATAGTGTAGTGTATAGTGTAATGTATAGTATAGTGTATAGTAGTGTAGTGCATAATGTAGTGTACGGTTGTAGGATTCATGCCCACACGCTTTTCACGCGATGTCTGTGTCTCCCTCTTGGTTAGCAGCGCCAGAGTTTACACACTTCACTACGAAGGCAACGACCTCAGTTCAATTCCCGGCCAGGGCTAATAGAAGTGGTGAGTGAGACTCAAACCGGGCCTGGCATTGAACACAAACCTTGTCACACTGCATCCCTCACGTCCACTCCATTCAACCCACCCAAAGAGATGTTGACCACCTCGCCTGGTCTACAGGAGGTCGTGGGTTCGATCCCCAGACACTGGAAGAGATGTTGACTACCTCGCCTGGTCTACAGGAGGTCGTGGGATCGATCCCCAGACCCTGGGAGATGTTGACTACCTCGCCTGGTGTACAGGAGATCGTCGGTTCGATCTCCAGACACTGGAAGATGTTGACTACCTCGCCTGGTCTACAGGAGGTCGTGGGTTCGATCCCCAGACACTGGAAGAGATGTTGACTACCTCGCCTGGTGTACTGGAGGTCGTGGGTTCAATCCCAGACCCTGGGAGATGTTGACTACCTCGGCTGGTCTACAGGAGGTCGTGGGTTCAATCCCAGACCCTGGGAGATGTTGACCACCTCGCCTGGTATACAGGAGGTCGTGGGTTCAATCCCCAGACCCTGGGAGATGTTGACTACCTCGCCTGGTCTACTGGAGGTCGTGGGTTCAATTCCAGACCCTGAAGAGATGTTGACTACCTCGCCTGGTGTACTGGAGGTCGTGGGTTCGATCCCCAGACACTGGAAGATGTTGACCACCTCGCCTGGTCTACAGGAGGTCGTGGATTCAATCCCAGACCCTAAAGAGATGTTGACTACCTCGCCTGGTATACAGGAGGTCGTGGGTTCAATCCCAGACCGTAAAGAGATGTTGACCACCTCGCCTGGTCTACAGGAGGTCGTGGGTTCAATCCAATACCCTGTGAGATGTTGACCACCTCGCCTGGTCTACAGGACGTCGTGGGTTCGATCCCCAGACACTGGGAGATGTTGACTACCTCGCCTGGTATACAGGAGGTCGTGGGTTCATTCCCCAGACACTGGAAGATGTTGACCACCTCGCCTGGTCTACAGGAGGTCGTGGGTTCGATCCCAGACCCTGGGAGATGTTGACTATCTCGCCTGGTATACAGGAGGTCGTGGGTTCAATCCCAGTCCCTGTGAGATGTTGACTACCTCGCCTGGTCTACAGGAGGTCGTGGGTTCAATCCCAGACCCTAAAAAGATGTTGACTACCCCGCTTGGTCTACAGGAGGTCGTGGGTTCATTCCCCAGACACTGGGAGATGTTGACTACCTCGCCTGGTCTACAGGAGGTCGTGCGCTCGATCCCAGTCCCTGTGAGATGTTGACTACCTCGCCTGGTCTACAGGAGGGCGTGGGTTCAATCCCAGACCCTAAAGAGATGTTGACTACCTCGCTAGGTATACAGGAGGTCGTGGGTTCAATTCCAGACCCTAAAGAGATGTTGACCACCTCGCCTGGTGTACTGGAGGTCGTGGGTTCATTCCCCAGACCATTAGAGATGTTGACTACCTCGCCTGGTCTACAGGAAGTCGTGGGTTCGATCCCCAGACACTGGAAGAGATGTTGACTACCTCGCCTGGTCTACAGGAGGTCGTGGGTTCAATCCGCAGACACTGGGAGATGTTGACTACCTCGCCTGGTCTACAGGAGGTCGTGGGTTCAATCCCCAGACACTGGAAGATGTTGACTACCTCGCCTGGTCTACAGGAGGTCGTGAGTTCAATCCCCAGACCATTAGAGATGTTGACCACCTCGCCTGGTCTACAGGAGGTCGTGGATTCAATCCCAGACCCTAAAGAGATGTTGACTACCTCGCCTGGTCTACTGGAGGTCGTGGGTTCGATCCCCAGACCCTGTGAGATGTTGACCACCTCGCCTGGTCTACTGGAGGTCGTGGGTTCAATCCCAGACCCTGTGAGATGTTGACTACCTCGCCTGGTCTACTGGAGGTCGTGGGTTCAATCCCAGTCCCTGTGAGATGTTGACCACCTCGCCTGGTATACAGGAGGTCGTGGGTTCGATCCCAGACCCTGGGAGATGTTGACTACCTCGCCTGGTCTACAGGAGGTTGTGGGTTCATTCCCCAGACACTGGAAAATGTTGACTACCTCACCTGGTCTACAGGAGGTCGTGGGTTCAATCCCAGTCCCAGTGAGATGTTGACCACCTCTCCTGGTCTACAGGAGGTCGTGGGTTCGATCCCAGACCCTGGGAGATGTTGACTACCTCGCCTGGTATACAGGAGGTCGTGGGTTCAATCCCAGACCCTGTGAGATGTTGACCACCTCGCCTGGTCTACAGGAGGTCGTGGGTTCAATCCCCAGACACTGGAAGATGTTGACCACCTCGCCTGGTCTACAGGAGGTCGTGGGTTCGATCCCCAGACACTGGAAGAGATGTTGACTACCTCGCCTGGTCTACAGGAGGTCGTGGGTTTATTCCCCAGACACTGGGAGATGTTGACTATCTCGCCTGGTATACAGGAGGTCGTGGGTTCGATCCCAGACCCTGGGAGATGTTGACTACGTCGCCTGGTCTACAGGAGGTCGTGGGTTCGATCCCAGACACTGGGAGATGTTGACCACCTCGCCTGGTCTACAGGAGGACGTGGGTTCAATCCCAGACCCTGGGAGATGTTGACTACGTCGCCTGGTCTACAGGAGGTCGTGGGTTCAATCCCAGACACTGGGAGATGTTGACTACGTCGCCTGGTCTACAGGAGGTCGTGGGTTCGATCCCCAGACACTGGGAGATGTTGACCACCTCTCCTGGTCTACAGCAGGTCGTGGGTTCGATCCCCAGACCCTAAAGAGATGTTGACTACGTCGTCTGGTCTACAGGAGGTCGTGGGTTCGATCTCCAGACACTGGAAGATGTTGACTACCTCGCCAGGTATACAGGAGGTCGTGGATTCAATCCCAGACCCTAAAGAGATGTTGACTACCTCGCCTGGTATACAGGAGGTCGTGGGTTCGATCCCCAGACACTGGAAGAGATGTTGACTACCTCGCCTGGTGTACTGGAGGTCGTGGGTTCATTCCCCAGACCATTAGAGATGTTGACCACCTCGCCTGGTCTACAGGAGGTCGTGGGTTCGATCCCCAGACACTGGGAGATGTTGACTACCTCGCCTGGTCTACAGGAGGTCGTGGGTTCAATCCCCAGACACTAAAGAGATGTTGACCACCTCGCCAGGTCTACAGGAGGTCGTGGGTTCATTCCCCAGACCATTAGAGATGTTGACTACCTCGCCTGGTCTACAGGAGGTCGTGGGTTCAATCCCCAGACACTGGGAGATGTTAACTACCTCGCCTGGTATACAGGAGGTCGTGGGTTCATTCCCCAGACACTGGTAGATGTTGACTACCTCGGCTGGTCTACAGGAGGTCGTGGGTGCATTCCCAGACCCTGTGAGATGTTGACCACCTCGCCTGGTCTACAGGAGGTCGTGGGTTCGATCCCCAGAAACTGGGAGATGTTGACTACCTCGCCTGGTATACAGGGGGTCCTGGGTTCAATCCCCAGACACTGGAAGATGTTGACCACCTCGCCTGGTATACAGGTCGTGGGTTCAATCCCAGACCCTAAAGAGATGTTGACTACCTCGCCTGGTCTACAGGAGGTTGTGGGTTCGATCCCCAGACACTGGAAGATGTTGACCACCTCGCCTGGTCTACTGGAGGTCGTGAGTTCAATCCCCAGACCATTAGAGATGTTGACTACCTCGCCTGGTGTACTGGAGGTCGTGGGTTCAATCCCAGACCCTGGGAGATGTTGACTACCTCGCCTGGTGTACAGGAGGTCGTGGGTTCGATCCCAGACCCTGGTAGATGTTGACTACCTCGCCTGGTATACAGGAGGTCGTGGGTTCAATCCCCAGACACTGGAAGATGTTGACTACCTCGCCTGGCTACAGGAGGTCTTGGGTTCAATCCCAGACCATAATGAGATGTTGACCACCTCGCCTGGTCTACAGGAGGTCGTGGGTTCGATCCCAGACCCTGTGAGATGTTGACTACCTCGCCTGGTCTACAGGAGGTCGTGGATTCGATCCCAGACCCTGTGAGATGTTGACCACCTCGCCTGGTATACAGGAGGTCGTAGGTTCAATCCCAGAACCTAATGAGATGTTGACTACCTCGCCTGGTCTACAGGAGGTCGTGGGTTCGATCCCAGACCCTGTGAGATGTTGACTACCTCGCCTGGCCTAGAGGAGGGCGTGGGTTCGATCCCAGACCCTGTGAGATTTTGACTACCTCGCCTGGTCTAGAGGAGGGCGTGGGTTCGATCCCAGACCCTGTGAGATTTTGACTACCTCGCCTGGTCTCCAGGAGGTCGTGGGTTCGATCCCAGACCCTGTGAGATGTTGACTACCTCGCCTGGTCTACAGGAGGTCGTGGGTTCGATCCCAGACCCTGTGAGATGTTGACTATTTCGCCTGGTCTACAGGAGGCCGTGGGTTCGTATTTGACACCCTGTGATATGTTGACTACCTCGCTTGGTCTACAGGAGGTCGTGTGAATCCACCACCTCCTGTAGACCAGGCGAGGTAGGTAACATTTCCCAGCCAGTGCTATGGGTCTCTTTGAGTATGGGTCTTTATGGGTCTCTATGGGTCTCTGTGGGTTTCGATGTCATCTCTGTGGTTATATGGGTCTCTGTGGGTCTCTGTGAGTCTATGTTGGTCTCTGTGGGTATCTGTGAGTCTCTGTGGGTCTCTGTGAGTCTATGTGGGTCTCTGTGGGTCTCTGTGGGTCGCTGTGCGTCTCTGTGAGTCTCTGTGAGTCTGTGTGAGTCTCTTTGGGTCTCTGTGGGTGTCTGTGTGTCTCTGTGAGTCTCTGTGGGTCTCTGTGAGTCTCTGTGTGTCTCTGTGGATCTCTGTGAGTCTCTGTGAGTCTCTGTGTGTCTCTGTGTGTCTCTGTGAGTCTCTGTGAGTCTCTGTGTGTCTCTGTGGGTCTCTCTTGAGTCTCTGTTGGTCTCTGTGGGTCTCTGTGAGTCTCTTTGTGTCTCTGTGTGTCTCTGTAAGTCTCTGTGAGTTTCTGTGAGTCTCTGTGTGTGAATCTCTGTGAGTCTCTGTGTGTGAGTCTCTGTGTGTCTCTGTGTGTCTCTGTGAGTCTCTGTGAGTCTCTGTGAGTCTCTGCGGGTCTCTGTGAGTCTCTTTGTGTCTCTGTGTGTCTCTGTAAGTCTCTGTGAGTTTCTGTGAGTCTCTGTGTGTGAGTCTCTGTGAGTCTCTGTGTGTGAGTCTCTGTGAGTCTCTGTGTGTCTCTGTGAGTCTCTGTGTGTCTCTGTGTGTCTCTGTGTGTCTCTGTGTGTCTCTTTGTGTCTCTGCAGGTCTCTGTGAGTCTCTGTGGGCTCTATAAGTCAATAACAAATGCAATGTATACTCAGCGTCTGTGTGTGTCTGTGTGTGTGTGTCTGTCTGTGTGTCTGTGTGTGTGTATGTGTGTGTGTCTGTGTGTGTGTGTCTGTGTGTCTGTGTGTGTGTCTGTGTGTGTGTCTGTGTGTGTCTGTCTGTGTCTGTCTGTGTGTGTGTCTCTCACTGTGCAGTCTTTGAATCTGGAAGGTTTGGAATTGATGGTAAATACTCACACAGACACACACACAGACACACAGACAGACACACACACACAGACACAGACACATACATACACAACAACAACCGCCATTCACCGCTAACTGGCGGTGACGTCACCACGACGCTTGTGCCAGGCTATGTACACCCTGAGGCCACGTGAAGTGTCGAACGCCCGCTGGCAGGAGGTCACGGGGCAGACCCAGGTGCCACGGGTCGACTGACTGAGATGACTGGCTGATGCACCACCTGTGCCCCCTACTGTGCCAACCTGCTGTGCTTTAGCCACCCGGCGCTCCGCTCGTTGTTGTGAGCGTCGCTCCTCCGCCCTCCGTTGTTGTTGGAGGGCGACTGCCTCCAACTGCCCAGTAGCGTCCTTCACGAGCCTCCTCCACAGAGGCCGATCTTGACACCGCTGGTACCAGTCATCGGCAAGTCCGCTCAGCTCCACGTCCTCCTGTACCACATCACTCCATCTCTTCTCTAGCCCGTGCCGCGCCCGTTTAGCCCCCTCGATCCGGCCGAACAAAAGCTGTTTCGGCATGCGGTGGCTGGGCATGCGGGCTACATGACCCAACCATCGCAGCCTTGCCTGCCGGAGGAGCTCACCGATGGGACTGTGCCCAGATCTTTCAAGGATTTGTGAGCTCCTCACACATTCCAGCCTGGTTAAACCCAGGATGGATCGTAGGCAGGCCAGCCTAAATGTTTCTAACTGGCGAAGATGTTCCATTAGGGGGGTCCACGTTTCGCAAGCATAGAGAAGGGAGGGAATGACCGTGGCCGAGAAGACCTGAAGCTTAGTGCGGAGCGACAGACCAGGTAGCTTCCACACAGCGTTATGCAACCGATGAAAAGATATTGCCGCTCGACTGATTCGGAGTGAGACCTCTGCTGTTAAACTGGAGCCGGTAATAAGCACACTGCCCAGGTATGGGAAACTCTCCACTCTCTCCACAACTGCCCCATCACCGATTGGGAGTTGTGGGGGTGGAGTGTCCGATGGTACAAAATACCCAGGCAGGTGCTTAGTTTTGGTGGGGCTGATGGTAAGGCCCCATCTCTTAGTGGCACGCTCCAGTCTCAGCAGCAGCGTCTCCAACTCCTCCTCTGAATGAGCAGCTATTATCAAATCATCGGCATACATAACGTGGTTGAGCAATAGGGAGCCATCCCTTGACCGCACCCAGGCATCGATCAGCCTCCCATTGTATCTGTACCAGATGGAGATTCCCCCGGTACAGCTATTGAAGGCTTCACGAACTACGTGGTCAAAATAGATGTTAAATAATTTGGGAGCCAGAGGACATCCCTGTCGCACCCCAAGGTGAACAGGGAATGGCTCTGACTCCCGGCCACGTAGTTTTACCCGGGCCCGCTCACCCTTCATGAAGGTCCTTAATGATCGTGAGCAGAGGGTCAGGTACTCCAAAAGCACGAAGAACAACCCAGAGCCCAGGCCTAGTGATGGTATCATAGGCCTTGACCAGGTCAATAAAGCAGAGATGTAGGTTGCTGAGGAGATGGAGTCTGCCTCAGTGGCCCGTGATCACAAATCTCTATTTAACTCCATCAAAAAAGTAACCTGCAGCGCCACACCTATTACCATCAATAGGGGAAAAAACGGTGATCCAATCTCCGACCCCCAGGAACAGGTTCGCAGATTTGCTGAGCATTTCTGTGAGGTCCTGGGGGAGGGAAAATCCCTCAGCCAGGAAAACATCGTGGCACAAAGTGGGGATGACCCTGCTGAGGCTGCGGTGCCTCAAATATTGGAAGAAGTCACCCCCTGTGAGTGGCTGGCTGAGGTGCCATCTGCTGAGGAAGTATTGAAGGCGATCCGGAGTCTGAGACCAGGAAAGGCACCGGGCTAGAGATGATCTCCAAGCGAAATTCTGAGGGAGGGTGGCGTTTGTGCACAGACTGCCCTACATGACATCATAACAACAGTCTGGACCACTGGACGGGTTCCGCAGGATTGGAAGGATGCCCTGGTGGTCCCCCTTTTTAAGAAGGGGGACCGCACAGACTGTAACAACTACAGGGGCATCTCACTCCTCAGTGTGCCGGGAAAGGTCCTGGCAAGGATTATTCAGCATCGCCTTGCCAGGCACGCTGAGGAGAGGCTTGCGGAGCCCCAATGCGGTTTCAGGAAAGGGCGGTCCTGCACAGATGCCATATTCTCTGTCCGTCTGCTACAGCAGAGGTGTAGGGAATTCCAACAGACACACCCAGATAAACACACACGGACACACAGACACAAAGACACGCAGACACACACACAGACACACACACACACAGACACACACCCAGATACACACAAAGACACACACACAGACACACACCCAGATACACACACAGACACACCCAGATACACACACAGACACACACACAAAGACAAAGATCCCCTGTATAGCCTTAACAGACTGTAGGGGCAAGTGCTGTTAGCGAGCACCTATGAAGGCCGGAACGGTACACGAGGGGGTGGGTGGCCAGCACCACGCCCGACCGCCTTTGTCTCCCCAGTCGCGATGTTTACACACCGCTACACCAGGTACTCATTTGAGGCTGAGTCGACCTAGGGGAGGCCCGGGACCGGTTCAGATAATCGTCACTGGTGTTGGCCGTGAGCGGGAATCGAACCCGGGTCGCCAGGTTCATAGTGCAGCGTAGCGCTAACCGCTACACCCACACAGACACACACACAAAGACACACACAGACACAAAGACACACAAAGACACACAAAGACAAACAAAGACACACACAGAGACACACAAAGACACAGACACACACACAGACACACACAGACACACACACAGACACACACACACAGACAAACCCAGATACACACAAACATACAGACAGACACAAAGACACACACACACAGACACACACACAGGTACACACACAGACACACAGACACACACAGACACACACAAAGACACACACACACAAAGACACACAAAGACACACACACAGACACACAAAGACACACACAGACACACAAAGACACACACAGACACACCCAGATACACACACAGACAGACACACAGACACACACACACACACAGACACACATACAGACACACACACAGACACACACACAGACACACACAGACACACATACAGACACACACACAGACACACACACACAGACAAACCCAGATACACATACACACAAAGACACACAAAGACACACACACATACAGACACACACACAGACACACACACATACACACACACAGACACACACACACAGACACACAGACACACAGACACACAAAGACAAACAAAGACACACACACAGACACACAAATACACACACAGACACAAAGACACACAAAGACACACAAAGACAAACAAAGACACACACACAGACACACAAAGACACACACAGACACACAGACACACACACACAGACACACACACAGACACACAAAGACACACACAGACACACAGACACACACACAGACACACAGACACACAAACAGACACACACACACAGACAAACCCAGATACACACAAACATACAGACAGACACACACACACACACACAGACACACACACAGACACACACACACAGACACACACACAGACACACATACAGACACACACACACAGACACACACACAGATACACACACAGACACACAGACACACACAAAGACGCACACACACACAAAGACACACACACAGACACACACACACACACACAGACACACACACAGATACACACACAAAGACACACAAACACACACAAAGACACACACACACAGACACACACAGACACACACACAGACAAACCCAGATACACACACACAGACAGACACAAAGACACACACACAGACACACACATACACGGACACACACACACAGACACACACACAGACACACATACAGACACACACACAGACACACATACAGACACACACACACAGACACACACACAGATACACACACAGACACACAGACACACACAAAGACACACACACACACAAAGACACACACACAGACACACACACACACAGACACACACACAGATACACACAAAGACACACAAACACACACAAAGACACACACACACAGACACACACAGACACACACACAGACAAACCCAGATACACACACACAGACAGACACAAAGACACACACACAGACACACACATACACGGACACACACAGATACCACCATCACAACCATCACCACCACCATCATCACCATCACTACCATCACCATCATTATTATGATGGACAGAACTTAAACTGTCTCTGTGTCTCTGTCTCTGTGTATCTGTGTCTCTCTGTCTGTCTCTCTGTCTCTCTGTGTCTCTCTGTCTGTGTCTCTGTGACTCTGTGACTCTGTGTGTGTCTCTGTCTCTGTGTCTCTCTGTGTCTCTCTGTCTCTCTGTCTCTGTGTCTCTCTCTCTGTCTCTGCGTCTCTCTGTGTCTCTGTGTCTCTCTCTCTGTGTCTCTCTGTTTCAGTCTCTCTGCGTTTCTGTGTCTCTGTCTCTGTGTCTCTCTGTGTCTCTGTCTCTGTGTCTCTCTGTGTCTCTGTCTCTGTGTCTCTGTGTCTCTCTGTGTCTGTGTCTCTGTGTCTCTCTGTGTCTCTGTCTCTGTGTCTCTGTGTCTCTCTGTGTCTGTGTCTCTGTGTGTCTCTGTGTCTCTCTGTCTCTGTGTCTCTGTGTCTCTCTGTGTCTCTTTCTTTGTGTCTCTCTGTGTCTCTGTCTCTGTGTCTCTGTGTCTCTGTCTCTGTGTCTCTGTGTCTCTCTGTGTCTCTGTCTCTCCGTCTCTCTGTGTCTCTCTCTATGTCTCTGTCTGTCTCTCTCTGTGTCTCTGTGTCTCTCTGTGTCTCTGTGTCTCTGTCTCTCTGTCTCTGTGTGTGTCTCTCTCTCTGTCTCTGTGTCTCTGTCTCTGTGTGTCTGTGTCTCTGTCTCTCTGTGTCTGTCTCTGTGTGTCTGTGTCTCTGTCTCTGTGTGTCTGTGTCTCTGTGTCTCTCTGTGTCTCTGTCTCTCTCTCTCTCTGTGTCTCTGTCTCTCTCTCTCTCTCTGTGTCTCTCTCTCTGTATCTCTGTGTCTCTGTGTCTCTGTCTCTGTCTCTCTCTGTGTCTGTGTCTCTCTGTCTCTGTGTCTGTGTCTCTCTGTCTCTCTCTGTGTCTCTCTCTGTGTATCTGTGTCTCTGTCTCTCTCTCTGTGTCTCTCTGTGTCTCTGTGTCTCTGTCTCTGTGTCTCTGTGTCTCTGTCTCTGTGTCTCTGTGTCTCTGTCTCTGTGTCTCTGTGTCTCTCTCTCTCTGTGTCTCTGTGTCTCTCTCTGTGTCTCTGTGTCTCTCTCTGTGTATCTGTGTCTCTGTGTCTCTCTCTGTGTCTCTGTCTCTGTGTCTCTGTCTCTGTCTCTGTATCTCTCTGTGTCTCTGTGTCTCTCTCTCTGTCTCTCTGTGTCTCTCTGTTTCAGTCTCTCTGCGTCTCTGTGTCTCTGTCTCTGTGTCTCTCTGTGTCTCTGTCTCTGTGTCTCTCTGTGTCTCTGTGTCTGTGTCTCTGTGTGTCTCTGTGTCTCTCTGTCTCTGTGTCTCTGTGTCTCTCTGTGTCTCTTTCTTTGTGTCTCTCTGTGTCTCTGTCTCTGTGTCTCTGTGTCTCTGTCTCTGTGTCTCTCTGTGTCTCTGTCTCTCCGTCTCTCTGTGTCTCTCTCTATGTCTCTGTCTGTCTCTCTCTGTGTCTCTCTGTGTCTCTGTGTCTCTGTCTCTGTGTGTCTGTGTCTCTGTCTCTCTGTGTCTGTCTCTGTGTGTCTCTGTCTCTGTGTCTCTGTGTCTCTCTCTCTGTCTCTGTGTCTCTGTGTCTCTGTCTCTGTGTGTCTGTGTCTCTGTGTCTCTCTGTGTCTCTGTCTCTCTCTCTCTGTGTCTCTGTCTCTCTCTCTGTGTCTCTCTGTATCTCTGTGTCTCTGTGTCTCTGTCTCTGTCTCTCTGTCTCTCTCTGTGTCTGTGTCTCTGTGTCTCTGTGTCTCTGTGTCTGTATATCTGTGTCTCTGTCTCTGTGTCTCTCTGTCTCTCTCTGTGTCTCTCTCTGTGTATCTGTGTCTCTGTCTCTCTCTCTGTGTCTCTCTGTCTCTCTGTGTCTCTCTGTTTCAGTCTCTCTGCGTCTCTGTGTCTCTGTCTCTGTGTCTCTCTGTGTCTCTGTCTCTGTGTCTCTCTGTGTCTCTGTCTCTGTGTCTCTGTGTCTCTCTGTGTCTGTGTCTCTGTGTCTCTCTGTGTCTCTGTCTCTGTGTCTCTGTGTCTCTCTGTGTCTGTGTCTCTGTGTGTCTCTGTGTCTCTCTGTCTCTGTGTCTCTGTGTCTCTCTGTGTCTCTTTCTTTGTGTCTCTCTGTGTCTCTGTCTCTGTGTCTCTGTGTCTCTGTCTCTGTGTCTCTGTGTCTCTCTGTGTCTCTGTCTCTCCGTCTCTCTGTGTCTCTCTCTATGTCTCTGTCTGTCTCTCTCTGTGTCTCTGTGTCTCTCTGTGTCTCTGTGTCTCTGTCTCTCTGTCTCTGTGTGTGTCTCTCTCTCTGTCTCTGTGTCTCTGTCTCTGTGTGTCTGTGTCTCTGTCTCTCTGTGTCTGTCTCTGTGTGTCTGTGTCTCTGTCTCTGTGTGTCTGTGTCTCTGTGTCTCTCTGTGTCTCTGTCTCTCTCTCTCTCTGTGTCTCTGTCTCTCTCTGTGTCTGTGTCTCTCTGTCTCTGTGTCTGTGTCTCTCTGTCTCTCTCTGTGTCTCTCTCTGTGTATCTGTGTCTCTGTCTCTCTCTCTGTGTCTCTCTGTGTCTCTGTGTCTCTCTCTGTGTCTCTGTCTCTGTCTCTGTGTCTCTCTCTCTGTGTCTCTCTGTTTCAGTCTCTCTGCGTCTCTGTGTCTCTGTCTCTGTGTCTCTCTGTGTCTCTGTCTCTGTGTCTCTCTGTGTCTCTGTGTCTGTGTCTCTGTGTGTCTCTGTGTCTCTCTGTCTCTGTGTCTCTGTGTCTCTCTGTGTCTCTTTCTTTGTGTCTCTCTGTGTCTCTGTCTCTGTGTCTCTGTGTCTCTGTCTCTGTGTCTCTCTGTGTCTCTGTCTCTCCGTCTCTCTGTGTCTCTCTCTATGTCTCTGTCTGTCTCTCTCTGTGTCTCTCTGTGTCTCTGTGTCTCTGTCTCTGTGTGTCTGTGTCTCTGTCTCTCTGTGTCTGTCTCTGTGTGTCTCTGTCTCTGTGTCTCTGTGTCTCTCTCTCTCTCTGTGTCTATGTGTCTCTCTCTCTGTCTCTGTGTCTCTGTGTCTCTGTCTCTGTGTGTCTGTGTCTCTGTGTCTCTCTGTGTCTCTGTCTCTCTCTCTCTCTGTGTCTCTGTCTCTCTCTCTGTGTCTCTCTGTATCTCTGTGTCTCTGTGTCTCTGTCTCTGTCTCTCTGTCTCTCTCTGTGTCTGTGTCTCTGTGTCTCTGTGTCTCTGTGTCTGTATATCTGTGTCTCTGTCTCTGTGTCTCTCTGTCTCTCTCTGTGTCTCTCTCTGTGTATCTGTGTCTCTGTCTCTCTCTCTGTGTCTCTCTGTGTCTCTGTGTCTCTGTCTCTGTGTCTCTGTGTCTCTGTCTCTGTGTCTCTGTCTCTGTGTCTCTGTGTCTCTCTCTCTCTCTGTGTCTCTGTGTCTCTCTCTGTGTCTCTGTCTCAGTGTCTCTGTCTCTGTCTCTCTGTCTCTCTCTGTGTCTCTGTCTCTGTGTCTCTGTCTCTGTCTCTGTGTCTCTGTCTCTGTGTCTCTGTGTCTCTCTGTGTCTCTGTCTCTGTCTCTCTCTGTGTCTCTCTGTGTCTCTCTGTGTCTCTATGTCTCTCTGTCTCTCTGTGTCTCTGTCTCTGTGTCTCTGTCTCTGTGTGTCTGTGTCTCTGTGTCTCTCTGTGTCTCTGTCTGTGTCTCTATGTCTCTCTGTCTCTGTCTCTCTGTGTCTCTGTCTCTGTGTCTCTGTCTCTGTGTGTCTGTGTCTCTGTGTCTCTCTGTGTCTCTGTCTCTCTCTCTCTCTGTGTCTCTGTGTCTCTCTCTCTGTCTCTCTCTGTGTCTGTGTCTCTGTGTCTCTGTCTCTGTCTGTGTCTCTGTCTCTGTGTCTCTGTGTCTCTCTCTCTGTCTCTGTGTCTGTGTCTCTGTGTCTCTCTCTCTGTCTCTGTGTCTCTCTCTGTGTCTCTGTCTCTGTGTCTCTGTCTCTGTGTCTCTCCAGTGTCTCTCTCTCTGTCTCTGTGTGTCTCTGTGTCTATGTCTCTCTGTCTCTGTCTCTGTGTCTATGTCTCTCTGTCTCTGTGTCTCTCTGTCTGCAGGCAGTAAATCCCTCAACCTGTGCACGATGACCCCCTAGCCCGCGACGAGAGAACCTCAGAATCCCTCCACAACCCCCTACCATCACACACAGCACACACACACAGCACACACAGTATACACACATAGCTTACACACACACACAGCACACACACAGTACACACAGCACACACACAGTACACACACACAGCACACACACACAGCACACACATAGCTTATACACACAGCACACACATACAGCACACACACATAGCTTATACACACAGCACACACACAGTACACACACACAGCACACACACAGCACACACACACATAACACACACACACAGCACACACACAGCACACACACACAGTACACACACACATAGCTTACACACACACACAGCACACACAGCACACACATAGCTTACACACACACACAGCACACACAGTATACACACATAGCTTACACACACACACACAGCACACACACAGTACACACAGCACACACACAGTACACACACACACAGCACACACACACAGCACACACACATAGCTTACACACACACACAGCACACACACACAGCACACACATACATAGCTTACACACAGCTTATACACACAGCACACACACAGCACACACACACACAGCACACACAGTATACACACATAGCTTACACACACATAGCACACACATACAGCACACACACATAGCTTACACACAGCACAAACACATAGCTTATACACACAGCACACACACACAGCACACACACACAGCACATACACATAGCACACACAGCACACACACAGCACACACAGCTTACACATAGCATACACATACATAGCTTACACATAGCACACACATACAGCACACACACACATAGCTTATACACACAGCACACACACACAGCACACACATACATAGCTTACACACACAGCTTACACACAGCACACACATACATAGCTTACACACAGCACACACATACAGCACACACACAGCACACACACATAGCACACACACATACATAGCTTACACACAGCACACACACACAGCACACACACACAGCACACACACACAGCACACACACAGCACACACATAGCTTATACACACAGCACACACACAGCACACACACATAGCTTACACACAGCACACACACAGCACACACACACACAGTACACACACATAGCTTATACACACAGCACACACACAGCACACACATAGCTTATACACACAGCACACACACAGCACACACACATAGCTTACACACAGCACACACACAGCACACACACACACACAGTACACACACATAGCTTATACACACAGCACACACACAGCACACACACATAGCTTACACACAGCACACACACAGCACACACACACACAGTACACACACACACAGCACACACACATAGCTTATACACACAGCACACACACAGCACACACACACAGCACACACACACAGCACACACACACAGCACACACATATACAAAGCTTACACACACAGCTTACACACAGTATACACACAGCTTATACACACACATAGCTTACACACACACAGCATACACACACAGCTTACACACAGCTTACACACACACACACATAGCACATACACACATTATACACATAGCTTACACACAGCTTATACACATAGCTTACACACAGCACACACACAGTATACACACAGCTTATACACAGCACACACACACATAGCTTACACACACAGCTTACACACAGCACACACACAGCACACACACACACAGCACACACACACAGCTTACACAGAGCGTATACACACAGCACACACACACAGCTTATACACAGTACACACAGTACACATACACACAGAGCTTACACACAGCTTATACATACAGCACACACACACACAGCACACACACATAGCACACACACAGTACTATCGGTCTCTGTGTAGTGGTGGTGAGTCTATGGGTCTCTGTGTAGTGGTGGTGAGTCTATGGGTCTCTGTGTAGTGGTGGTGAGTCTATGGGTCTCTGTGTAGTGGTGGTGAGTCTATGGGTCTCTGTGTAGTGGTGAGTCTATGGGTCTCTGTGGAGTAGTGGTGAGTCTATGGGTCTCTGTGTAGTGGTGGTGAGTCTATGGGTCTCTGTGTAGTAGTGAGTCTATGGGTCTCTGTGTGTGGTGAGTCTATGGGTCTCTGTGTAGTGGTGAGTCTATGGGTCTCTGTGTTGTGAGTCTATGGGTCTCTGTGTAGTGGTGGTGAGTCTATGGGTCTCTGTGTAGTGGTGAGTCTATGGGTCTCTGTGTAGTGGTGAGTCTATGGGTCTCTGTGTTGTGAGTCTATGGGTCTCTGTGTTGTGAGTCTATGGGTCTCTGTGTAGTAGTGAGTCTGTGGGTCTCTGTGTAGTAGTGAGTCTATGGGTCTCTGTGTAGTGGTGGTGAGTCTATGGGTCTCTGTGTAGTGGTGAGTCTATGGGTCTCTGTGTAGTGGTGGTGAGTCTATGGGTCTCTGTGTAGTGGTGATTCTATGGGTCTCTGTGTAGTGGTGAGTCTATGGGTCTCTGTGTGTGGTGAGTCTATGGGTCTCTGTCTAGTGGTGAGTCTATGGGTCTCTGTGTTGTGAGTCTATGGGTCTCTGTGTTGTGAGTCTATGGGTCTCTGTGTAGTAGTGAGTCTGTGGGTCTCTGTGTAGTGGTGGTGAGTCTATGGGTCTCTGTGTAGTGGTGGTGAGTCTATGGGTTTCTGTGTAGTGGTGAGTCTATGGGTTTCTATGTAGTGGTGGTGAGTCTATGGGTCTCTGTGTAGTGGTGAGTCTATGGGTCTCTGTGTAGTGGTGGTGAGTCTATGGGTCTCTGTGTAGTGGTGAGTCTATGGGTCTCTGTGTAGTGGTGAGTCTATGGGTCTCTGTGTTGTGAGTCTATGGGTCTCTGTGTTGTGAGTCTATGGGTCTCTGTGTAGTAGTGAGTCTGTGGGTCTCTGTGTAGTAGTGAGTCTATGGGTCTCTGTGTAGTGGTGGTGAGTCTATGGGTCTCTGTGTAGTGGTGAGTCTATGGGTCTCTGTGTAGTGGTGGTGAGTCTATGGGTCTCTGTGTAGTGGTGAGTCTATGGGTCTCTGTGTAGTGGTGAGTCTATGGGTCTCTGTGTGTGGTGAGTCTATGGGTCTCTGTGTAGTGGTGAGTCTATGGGTCTCTGTGTTGTGAGTCTATGGGTCTCTGTGTTGTGAGTCTATGGGTCTCTGTGTAGTAGTGAGTCTATGGGTCTCTGTGTAGTGGTGGTGAGTCTATGGGTCTCTGTGTAGTGGTGGTGAGTCTATGGGTCTCTGTGTAGTGGTGAGTCTATCGGTTTCTGTGTAGTGGTGAGTCTATCGGTTTCTGTGTAGTAGTGGTGAGTCTATGGGTTTCTGTGTAGTGGTGAGGCTATGGGTCTCTGTGTGGTGGTGGTGAGTCTATGGGTCTCTGTGTAGTGGTGGTGAGTCTGTGGGTCTCTGTATGGTGGTGAGTCTATGGGTCTCTGTGTAATGGTGAGTCTATGGGTCTCTGTGTAGTGGTGAGTCTATGGGTCTCTGTGTGGTGATGGTGAGTCTATGGGTATCTGTGTAGTGGGTCTATGGGTCTCTGTGTAGTGGTGAGTCTATGGGTCTCTGTGTAGTGGTGAGTCTATGGGTCTCTGTGTGGTGGTGAGTCTATGGGTCTCTGTGTAGTGGTGAGTCTGTGGGTCTCTGTGTGGTGGTGAGTCTATGGGTCTCTGTGTGGTGAGTCTATGGGTCTCTGTGTTGTGAGTCTATGGGTCTCTGTGTAGTGGTGAGTCTATGGGTCTCTGTGTGGTGGTGAGTCTATGGGTCTCTGTGTAGTGGTGGTGAGTCTATGGGTCTCTGTGTAGTGGTGAGTCTATGGGTCTCTGTGTAGTGGTGAGTCTATGGGTCTCTGTGTAGTGGTGAGTCTATGGGTCTCTGTGTAGTGGTGAGTCTATGGGTCTCTGTGTAGTGGTGGTGAGTCTATGGGTCTCTGTGTAGTGGTGAGTCTATGGGTCTCTGTGTAGTGGTGAGTCTATGGGTCTCTGTGTAGTGGTGAGTCTATGGGTCTCTGTGTAGTGGTGAGTCTATGGGTCTCTGTGTAGTGGTGGTGAGTCTATGGGTCTACCCATAGACTCACCACACAGAGACCCACAGACTCACCACACAGAGACCCTTAGACTCACCACTATACAGATACCCATAGACTCAGCACTGCACCATAGACTTAGCACTGAGACCCATAGATTCACCACACAGAGACCCATAGAATCACCACATCGAGACCCATAGACTCACCACCCAGAGACCCATAGACTCACCACACAGAGACCCATAGACTCACAACACAGAGACCCATAGACTCACCACACAGAGACCCATAGACTCACCACACAGAGAGCCATAGACTCACCACTACACAGAGACCCATAGCCTCACCACCACACAGAAACCCATAGACTCACCACACAGAGACCCATAGACTCACCACACAGAGACCCATAGACTCACCACACAGAGACCCATAGACTCACCACACAGAGACCCACAGACTCACCACACAGAAACCCTTAGACTCACCACTATACAGATACCCATAGACTCAGCACTGCACCATAGACTTAGCACTGAGACCCATAGATTCACCACACAGAGACCCATAGACTCACCACATCGAGACCCATAGACTCACCACCCAGAGACCCATAGACTCACCACACAGAGACCCATAGACTCACAACACAGAGACCCATAGACTCACCACACAGAGACCCATAGACTCACCACACAGAGAGCCATAGACTCACCACTACACAGAGACCCATAGCCTCACCACCACACAGAAACCCATAGACTCACCACACAGAGACCCATAGACTCACCACACAGAGACCCATAGACTCACCACACAGAGACCCATAGACTCACCATACAGAGACCCATAGACTCACCATACAGAGACCCATAGATTCACCAGTGCACAGAGACCCATAGATTCACCACACAGAGACCCATAGACTCACCACACAGAGACCCATAGATTCACCACACAGAGACCCATAGATTCACCACACAGAGACCCACAGACTCACCACACAGAGACCCATAGACTCACCACACAGAGAGCCATAGACTCACCACACAGAGACCCATAGACTCACCATACAGAGACCCATAGATTCACCAGTGCACAGAGACCCATAGACTCACCACACAGAGACCCATAGACTCACCACACAGAGACCCATAGATTCACCACACAGAGACCCATAGATTCACCACACAGAGACCCACAGACTCACCACACAGAGACCCATAGACTCACCACACAGAGAGCCATAGACTCACCACACAGAGACCCATAGACTCACCATACAGAGACCCATAGATTCACCACACAGAGACCCATAGACTCACCACACAGAGACCCATAGATTCACCACACAGAGACCCATAGACTCACCACTACACAGAGACCCATAGATTCACCACACAGAGACCCATAGACTCACCATACAGAGACCCATAGATTCACCACACAGAGACCCATAGACTCACCACACAGAGACCCATAGATTCACCACACAGAGACCCATAGACTCACCACTACACAGAGACCCTTAGATTCACCACACAGAGACCCATAGACTCACCACTACACAGAGACCCATAGACTCACAACACAGAGACCCATAGACTCACCACACAGAGACCCATAGACTCACCACACAGAGACCCATAGACTCACCACACAGAGAGCCATAGACTCACCACTACACAGAGACCCATAGCCTCACCACCACACAGAAACCCATAGACTCACCACACAGAGACCCATAGACTCACCACACAGAGACCCATAGACTCACCACACAGAGACCCATAGACTCACCACACAGAGACCCACAGACTCACCACACAGAAACCCTTAGACTCACCACTATACAGATACCCATAGACTCAGCACTGCACCATAGACTTAGCACTGAGACCCATAGATTCACCACACAGAGACCCATAGACTCACCACATCGAGACCCATAGACTCACCACCCAGAGACCCATAGACTCACCACACAGAGACCCATAGACTCACAACACAGAGACCCATAGACTCACCACACAGAGACCCATAGACTCACCACACAGAGAGCCATAGACTCACCACTACACAGAGACCCATAGCCTCACCACCACACAGAAACCCATAGACTCACCACACAGAGACCCATAGACTCACCACACAGAGACCCATAGACTCACCACACAGAGACCCATAGACTCACCATACAGAGACCCATAGACTCACCATACAGAGACCCATAGATTCACCAGTGCACAGAGACCCATAGATTCACCACACAGAGACCCATAGACTCACCACACAGAGACCCATAGATTCACCACACAGAGACCCATAGATTCACCACACAGAGACCCACAGACTCACCACACAGAGACCCATAGACTCACCACACAGAGAGCCATAGACTCACCACACAGAGACCCATAGACTCACCATACAGAGACCCATAGATTCACCAGTGCACAGAGACCCATAGACTCACCACACAGAGACCCATAGACTCACCACACAGAGACCCATAGATTCACCACACAGAGACCCATAGATTCACCACACAGAGACCCACAGACTCACCACACAGAGACCCATAGACTCACCACACAGAGAGCCATAGACTCACCACACAGAGACCCATAGACTCACCATACAGAGACCCATAGATTCACCACACAGAGACCCATAGACTCACCACACAGAGACCCATAGATTCACCACACAGAGACCCATAGACTCACCACTACACAGAGACCCATAGATTCACCACACAGAGACCCATAGACTCACCATACAGAGACCCATAGATTCACCACACAGAGACCCATAGACTCACCACACAGAGACCCATAGATTCACCACACAGAGACCCATAGACTCACCACTACACAGAGACCCTTAGATTCACCACACAGAGACCCATAGACTCACCACTACACAGAGACCCATAGACTCACAACACAGAGACCCATAGACTCACCACACAGAGACCCATAGACTCACCACACAGAGACCCATAGATTCACCACACAGAGACCCATAGACTCACCACTACACAGAGACCCATAGATTCACCACACAGAGACCCATAGACTCACCACTACACAGAGACCCATAGACTCACAACACAGAGACCCATAGACTCACCACACAGAGACCCATAGACTCACCACACAGAGACCCACAGACTCACCACACAGAGACCCATAGACTCAGCACTGCACCATAGACTTAGCATTGAGACCCAAAGACTCACCACACAGAGACCCATAGACTCACCACACAGAGACCCATAGACTCACCACTACACAGAGACCCATAGACTCACAACACAGAGACCCATAGACTCACCACACAGAGACCCATAGACTCAGCACTGCACCATAGACTTAGCATTGAGACCCAAAGACTCACCACTATACAGACCCCCATAGACTCACAACACAGAGACCCATAGACTCACCACAACACAGAGACCCATAGACTCACCACACAGAGACCCATAGATTCACCACTACACAGAGACCCATAGACTCACAACATAGAGACCCATAGACTCACAACACAGAGACCCATAGACTCACCACACAGAGACCCATAGATTCACCACACAGAGACCCATAGATTCACCACACAGAGACCCATAGACTCACCACACAGAGACCCATAGACTCACCACTACACAGAGACCCATAGACTCACAACATAGAGACCCATAGACTCACAACACAGAGACCCATAGACTCACCACATAGAGACCCATAGACTCACCACACAGAGACCCATAGACTCACCACACAGAGACCCATAGACTCACCACACAGAGACCCATAGACTCACCACACAGAGACCCATAGACTCACCACACAGAGACCCATAGATTCACCACTACACAGAGACCCATAGACTCACAACACAGAGACCCATAGACTCACCACACAGAGACCCATTAGACTCACCACACAGAGACCCATAGACTCACCACACAGAGACCCACAGACTCATCACACAGAGACCCATAGACTCACCATTACACAGAGACCCATAGACTCACAACACAGAGACCCATAGACTCACCACACAGAGACCCATAGACTCACCACTACACAGAGACCCATAGACTCACAACACAGAGACCCATAGATTCACAACACAGAGACCCATAGACTCACCACTACACAGAGACCCATAGACTCACCACACAGAGACCCATAGACTCACCACTACACAGAGACCCATAGACTCACAACACAGAGACCCATAGACTCACCACACAGAGACCCATAGACTCACCACACAGAGACCCATAGACTCACCACACAGAGACCCATAGACTCACCACTACACAGAGACCCATAGACTCACAACACAGAGACCCATAGACTCACCACACAGAGACCCATAGACTCACCACACAGAGACCCATAGACTCACCACTACACAGAGACCCATAGACTCACAACACAGAGACCCATAGACTCACAACACAGAGACCCATAGACTCACCACACAGAGACCCATAGACTCAGCACTGCACCATAGACTATAGACACTATACAGACCCCCATAGACTCAGAATTGCCTCTGAGAATGCAGCCATCTTTGTAGGGGGATAATGGTGGGTGGAGCCATCTTGGTAAGGGGTGTTAATTGGGGGGGGGGGGGCTGGGGAAGCCATCTTTGTAAGTGGATGGGGGAGCCATCTTGCTAAGGGGTGGGGCAGCCATCTTGGTAAGGGGGGTTAATGGGGGGGTAGCCATCTTGATAAGGGTGTGGCGAAGCTATCTTTTTAAGGGGCTGGGGGAACCATCTTGCTAAGGGGGTGGGGTAGCCATCTTGGTTAGGGAGGGGGGGTCTGTGTGTTGTAGTTCAAAGTGTTAACCGCCATCTTCGTAAAATGTTAATATTGAGCCGCCATCTTGGTAAGGAATTTTGTGTGGTAATCGTGGCGGCCGCCATTTTGATAAGGCGGGTTGGTGGCGACGGCCATCGTCGTAAGGGATGTGGTGTGTTGGTGGCGGCCGCCATCTTGATAAGGGGTAGGCGGGGGGGGGGGTGTGTTGGCGGCCACCATCTTTGCAAGGGGCGTGGTGTGCTGTGGCGGCCGCCATCTTGGCAAGGGCCGTGATATGTCGGCGGCTGCCGCCATCTTGGTAAAGTGAAATGTGGTGTTTGTTGTGGCGGCCGCCATCTTAGTAAGGGGCGCGTGCCTATCTCCCCCGGGGGGACCACGTGTTATTATTGTTGTTGTTAGTGTTGTTATTTATTGTTGTTGTTTATTGTTCTTGTTTATTGTTGTTGTTTATTGTTGTTGTTATTGTTGTTTATTGTTGTTGTTTATTGTTGTTGTTGATGTTGTTGTTGTTATTGTTGTTTATTGTTGTTGTTGATGTTGTTGTTGATGTTGGTGTTGTCGGTCCGGACATTCTTCCGTGACGGGGAGAGGAGTTTGTGAGGTAGTCGATTCACACAAAACAACATCGACTAAACATCGACTAAACATCGACTAAATATCTACTACTACACATTTACTACACATCTACTAAACATCTACTACTACTAAACATCTACTACTAAACATTTACTAAACATCTACTAAACATCTACTACTAAACATCGACTAAACATCTACTAAACATCTACTACACATCTACTACTACTAAACATCTACTACTAAACATTTACTAAACATCTACTACTACTAAACATCTACAACTAAACATCTACTAAACATCTACTAAACATCTACTACTAAACATTTACTACTAAACATTTACTACACATCTACTAAACATCTACTACACATCTACTACTACTAAACATTTACTACACATCTACTAAACATCTACTAAACATCTACTACTAAACATTTACTACTAAACATTTACTACACATCTACTAAACATCTACTAAACATCTACTACTACTAAACATCTACTAAACATCTACTACACATCTACTACTACACATCTACTACTACTACTACTACATCTACTACTACTACACATCTACTACTACTACACATCTACTACTACTACTACACATCTACTACTACTACTACACATCTACTACTACTACACATCTACTACTACTACACATCTACTACTACTACTACACATCTACTACTACTACACATCTACTACTACTACTACACATCTACTACTACTACTACACTTCTACTACTACTACTACACATCTACTACTACTACACATCTACTACTACTACTACACATCTACTACTACTACTACTACACATCTACTACTACTACTACACATCTACTACTACTACACATCTACTACTAATACTACACATCTACTACTACTACACATCTACTACTACTACCACACATCTACTACTACTACTACACATCTACTACTACTACTACTACACATCTACTACTACTACTACACATCTACTACTACTACACATCTACTACTACTACTACACATCTACTACTACTACTACTACACATCTACTACTACTACACATCTACTACTACTACACATCTACTACTACACATCTACTACTACTACTACACATCTACTACTACACATCTACTACTACACATCTACTACTACTACTACACATCTACTACTACTACACATCTACTACTACTACTACTACACATCTACTACTACACATCTACTACTACTACTACACATCTACTACTACTACATCTACTACTACTACACATCTACTACTACTACTACACATCTACTACTACTACTACTACACATCTACTACTACTACACATCTACTACTACTACACATCTACTACTACTACTACACATCTACTACTACTACACATCTACTACTACTACTACACATCTACTACTACTACTACACATCTACTACTACACATCTACTACTACTACTACACATCTACTACTACTACTACACATCTACTACTACTACACATCTACTACTACTACTACACATCTACTACTACTACACATCTACTACTACTACTACACATCTACTACTACTACTACACATCTACTACTACTACACATCTACTACTACTACTACACATCTACTACTACTACTACACATCTACTACTACTACTACTACACATCTACTACTACTACACATCTACTACTACTACACATCTACTACTACTACTACACATCTACTACTACTACACATCTACTACTACTACTACACATCTACTACTACTACTACACATCTACTACTACTACTACACATCTACTACTACTACACATCCACTACTACTACTACACATCTACTACTACATCTACTACTACTACTACACATCTACTACTACTACTACACATCTACTACTACTACACATCTACTACTACTACTACTACACATCTACTACTACTACACATCTACTACTACTACACATCTACTACTACTACTACACCTACTATCAACTCTAAATGTGAAGTTGTTTTATTAATGGGAGCAGGAGTTCAGGGGGCTGTGTACATTGTGAGTGTGTGTACATGTGTGTCTGTGTGTCTATGTCTGTGTGTACATGTGTGTGTATCTGTGTGTCTGTCCGTGACTGTGTGTGTCTATGTGTCTCTCTGTGTCTGTGTGTCTATGTGTGTGTGTGTACATGTGTGTGTATCTGTGTGTCTGTGTGTGTGTCTATGTCTGTGTGTCTGTGTGTGTGTGTCTGTGTGTGTCTATGTCTGTGTGTGTGTCTATGTCTGTGTGTGTGTCTATGTCTGTGTGTGTCTATGTCTATGTGTGTGTCTATGTGTGTGTATGTCTGTGTGTGTGGGGAGCGGTAGTGTAGCAGGTAGCGCTACGCTGCACTATTGAACCCGGCAACCCAGGTTCGATTCCCGCTCACAGCCAACACCGCCAGTGTCGATTACCTGAACCGGTCCCGGGCCTCCCTTAGGTCGACTCAGCCTCAAACGCGTACCTGGTGTAGCGGTGGTGTAGTAAACATCGCCACTGGGGAGACAAAGGCGGCCGGGCGTGGTTGCTGGCCACCCACCCCCTCGTGTACCATTCCGGCCTTCATAGGCGCTCGCTAACAGCACTTGACCCTACAGTCTGTCACAGGCTACACGGGGGATCTTTGTCTTTGTGTTAGGTGCCCGCTAACGGCACTTGCCCCTACAGTCTGTTACAGGCTACACGGGGGATCTTTGTCTTTGTGTTAGGTGCCCGCTAACGGCACTTGCCCCTACAGTCTGTCACAGCCTACACGGGGGATCTTTGTCTTTGTGTTAGGTGCCCGCTAACGGCACTTGCCCCTACAGTCTATCACAGGCTATATGGGGGATCTTTGTCTTTGTGTTAGGTGCCCGCTAACGGCACTTGCCCCTACAGTCTGTCACAGCCTACACGGGGGATCTTTGTCTTTGTGTTAGGTGCCCGCTAACGGCACTTGCCCCAGCGGTCTGTCACAGGCTATATGGGGGATCTTTGTCTTTGTGTTAGGTGCCCGCTAACGGCACTTGCCCCTACAGTCTGTCACAGCCTACACGGGGGACCTTTGTCTTTGTGTTAGGTGCCCGCCAACGGCACTTGCCCCGGCGGTCTGTCACAGGCTACACGGGGGATCTTTGACTTTGTGTGAGTGTATTTAAGTTATTTAATCGTAAGTTATTGAGGGAACCCTTGGTTGGTGGCGTTGACGGGAGGCCGCTCGTCGAACTGGGGCATCCCTCCGCTAGACTTAGCGTCGTGATGGCACACACGAGTTGTAATTCGTGAGATGTGTAAAGTGTGTGTGTGTGTCACAGCTCTCTCTCTGTCTGTCTCTCATTCATCATCATCCACAGCTCTCTCCTTCACCCACAGCTCTCTCCTTCATCATCCACAGCTGTCTCATTCATCCACAGCTCTCTCCTTCACCCACAGCTCTCTCCTTCATCACCCATGGCTCTCTCCATCATCACCCACAGCTCTCTCCTTCACCACCCACAGCTCTCTCTCTGTCTCTCATTCATCATCCACAGCTCTCTCCTTCATCATCATCCACAGCTCTGTGCTTCACCCACAGCTGTCTCCACCCACAGCTCTCTCCTTCATCACCCACAGCTCTCTCCACCCACAGCTCTCTCCTTCATCATCCACAGCTCTCTCCTTCATCATCATCCACAGCTCTGTGCTTCACCCACAGCTGTCTCCACCCACAGCTCTCTCCTTCATCACCCACAGCTCTCTCCACCCACAGCTCTCTCCTTCATCATCCACAGCTCTCTCCTTCATCATCCACAGCTCTCTCCTTCATCATCATCCACAGCTCTGTGCTTCACCCACAGCTCTCTCCACCCACAGCTCTCTCCTTCATCACCCACAGCTCTCTCCACCCACAGCTCTCTCCTTCATCACCCACAGCTCTCTCCTTCACCCACGGCTCTCTCCTTCATCATCATCCACAGCTCTGTGCTTCACCCACAGCTCTCTCCACCCACAGCTCTCTCCTTCATCACCCACAGCTCTCTCCACCCACAGCTCTCTCCTTCATCACCCACAGCTCTCTCCTTCACCCACGGCTCTCTCCTTCATCACCCACAGCTCTCTGCTTCATCACCCACAGCTCTCTCTTTCATCACCCACAGCTCTCTCCTTCACCCACAGCTCTCTCCTTCATCCACAGCTCTCTCCTTCACCACCCACAGCTCTCTCCTTCACCACCCACAGCTCTCTCCTTCATCACCCACGGCTCGCTCCTTCATCATCCACAGCTCTGTGCTTCACCCACAGCTCTCTCCACCCACAGCTCTCTCCATCATCACCCACAGCTCTCTCCTTCACCCACAGCTCTCTCCACCCACAGCTCTCTCCTTCATCATCCACAGCTCTGTGCTTCACCCACAGCTCTCTCCACCCACAGCTCTCTCCTTCATCACCCACAGCTCTCTCCACCCACAGCTCTCTCCTTCATCATCCACAGCTCTCTCCTTCACCCACAGCTCTCTCCTTCATCACCCACAGCTCTCTCCTTCATCACCCACAGCTCTCTCCTTCATCACCCACAGCTCTCTCCTTCATCACCCACAGCTCTCTCCTTCATCACCCACAGCTCTCTCCTTCATCACCCACAGCTCTCTGCTTCATCACCCACAGCTCTCTCCTTCATCACCCACAGCTCTCTCCTTCACCCACAGCTCCCTCTTTCATCACCCACGGCTCTCTCCTTCACCCACAGCTCTCTCCACCCACAGCTCTCTCCTTCATCACCCACAACTCTCTCCTTCACCCACAGCTCTCTCCTTCATCACCCACAGCTCTTTGCTTCATCACCCACGGCTCTCTCCTTCACCCACAGCTCTCTCCTTCATCACCCACAGCTCTCTCCTTCACCCACAGCTCTCTCCTTCATCACCCACAGCTCTCTCCTTCATCACCCGCGGCTCTCTCCTCCATCATCCATGGCTCTCTCCTTCACCCACAACTCTCTCCTTCACCCACAGCTCCCTGCTTCACCACCCACAGCTCTCTGCTTCATCACCCACAGCTCTCTCCTTCACCCACAGCTCTCTCCTTCACCCACAGCTCTCTCCTTCATCACCCACAGCTCTCTCCTTCATCACCCACAGCTCTCTCCTTCACCCACAGCTCTCTCCTTCATCACCCACAGCTCTCTCTCCTTCACCACCCACAGCTCCCTCCTTCATCACCCACAGCTCTCTCCTTCACCCACAGCTCTCTGCTTCATCACCCACAGCTCTCTCCTTCACCCACAGCTCTCTCCTTCACCCACAGCTCTCTGCTTCATCACCCACAGCTCTCTCCTTCATCACCCACAGCTCTCTGCTTCATCACCCACGGCTCTCTCCTTCATCACCCACAGCTCTCTCCTTCACCCACAGCTCTCTCCTTCATCACCCACAGCTCTCTCCACCCACAGCTCTCTCCTTCATCACCCACAGCTCTCTCCACCCACAGCTCTCTCCTTCACCCACAGCTCTCTCCTTCATCACCCACAGCTCCCTGCTTCATCACCCACGGCTCTCTCCGTCTCTCGCTCTCTCGTAGACAAGCACGTGAATTCAAGATGCGACGTTTCAGTCGGCCCGCTCACAAACTCAAACTCCACGTGGCCGTCCACCCACCCACCTCACCCACCCACCCACCCACCTACCCCCCTGCTACTCCAGCCCCTCTCTCCCCTCCTGTGCATGCGTTTGTTGTTGTTGTTGTTGCGTTGACACGGTCGCCTTGTCACGTGGTGTTGCCTTGCTGTGTTCTACTGTCCTTGTTGTTGTTGTTGATGTTGTTGTTGTTGATGTTGTTGTGGTGGTTGTGGTGGTGGTGGTGGTGTCTTTGATCTTGCGATGATTTACGGCTTCGACGATGGTGACGTTGATGATGATGATGATGACTTTGATGATGATGATGATGACGTGGAGGATGACGTTGATGATGACGCTGATGATGACTTTGATGATGATGATGATGACGTTGACGTGGAGGATGACGCTGATGATGACTTTGATGATGACGATGATGACGTTGATGATGACGTTGATGATGACGTTGATGATGACGCTGATGATAATGACGCTGATGATGATGATGATGATGACATTGATGACGTTGATGATGACGTTGATGATGACGCTGATGATGATCACGTTGATGATGACGTTGATGATGACGATAATGACAATGATGACGTTGATGACGATGATGACGTTAATGATGATGTTGACGTTAATGATGATGATGATGATGACGATGTTACCCTTATAAGCAACTTTAAACATCTTCCATTCGCGATGGTGAAGCCACGGTCGTCTTTCTCTGCGATGCAAAACTCTCACTCCCACTATGTGAATAATAAAACACACACAGTCACACATACACATACATACACACATACATACACACAGATACACATACATACACACATACATATATACATACATACACATACACACACAGACACACACACATACATACATACACATACACACACAGACACACACACATACATACACACACAACAACAACTCTCACTCCCACTATGTGAATAATAAAACACACAGTCACACACACACACATACATATACACATACATACACACATATACATACACACATACACATATATATACACACACATACACACAGACACACACATACACATACACACACACATACACACATACACATACACACACAACAACAACTCTCACTCCCACTATGTGAATAATAAAACACACAGTCACACACACACACATACATATACACATACATACACACATATACATACACACATACACATATATATACACACACATACACACAGACACACACATACACATACACACACACATACACACATACACATACACACACAACAACAACTCTCACTCCCACTATGTGAATAATAAAACACACAGTCACACACACATACATATACACATACATACACACATATACATACACACATACACATATATATACACACACATACACACAGACACACACATACATATAGATACACACATACATACACACAGATACACATACATACACACATACATATATACATACATACACACACACATACATACACACACACATACACATACATATATATAGATACATATATACATACATATACACACACATACATATACACATATATACATACACATACATATACACTAGACATACATATATACATACACACACAACAACAACTCTCACTCCCACTATGTGAATAATAAAACACACACTCACACATACACATACAGTCACATATACATATATACATACACACAGATACACACATACATATACACACACATACATACATATACACACACATTCATACATACACAACAACAACTCTCACTCCCACTATGTGAATAATAACACACACAGTCACACATACACATACATATACACATACATACACATACATACACATACACACACATACATACACATACACACAGACACACTAGACATACATACATACACATACACACACAGACACACACACATACATACACACACAACAACAACTCTCACTCCCACTATGTGAATAATAAAAAACACAGTCACAGATACACACACACATACATATACATATAGATACATACATACATGTATACATATATACATACACACATACACATACATACACACAGACACACACATACACACACAACAACAACTCTCACTCCCACTATGTGAATAATAAAAAACACAGTCACAGATACACACACACATACATATACATATAGATACATACATACATGTATACATATATACATACACACATACACATACATACATACACACACACACACATACACAACAACAACTCTCACTCCCACTGTGAATAATAAAAAACACAGTCACACATACACACACACATACATACACACATACATGCACATACATATATACATACATATACACACAGATACACACATACATATAGATACACATACACTAGACATACACACATACACACATACACATATACACAACAACAACAACAACCGCCATTCGCCACTAAGTGGCGGTGACGTCACCACGACGCTTGTGCCAGGCTATGTGCACCGTGAGGCCACGTGAAGTGTCGAACGCCCGCTGGCAGGAGGTCACGGGGCAGACCCAGGTGCCACGGGTCGACCGACTGAGATGACTGGGTGATGCACCACCTGTGCCCCCTACTGTGCCAACCTGCTGTGCTTTAGCCACCCGGCGCTCCGCTCGCTGTTGTGAGCGTCGCTCCTCCGCCCTTCGTTGTTGTTGGAGGGCGACTGCCTCCAACTGCCCAGTAGCATCCTTCACGAGCCTCCTCCACAGAGGCCGATCTTGACACCGCTGGTACCAGTCATCGGCAAGTCCACTCAGCTCCACGTCCTCCTGTACCACATCACTCCATCTCTTCTCTAGCCCGTGCCGCGCCCGCTTAGCCCCCTCAATCCGGCCAAACAAAAGCTGTTTCGGCATGCGGTGGCTGGGCATGCGGGCTACATGACCCAGCCATCGCAGCCTTGCCTGCCGGAGGAGCTCACCGATGGGACCCTGCCCAGATCTTTCAAGGATTTGTGAGCTCCTCACACAATCCAGTCTGGTTAAACCCAGGATGGATCGTAGGCAGGCCAGCCTAAATGTTTCCAACCGGCGAAGATGCTCCACCAGGGGGGTCCACGTTTCGCAAGCGTAGAGAAGGGAGGGAATGACCGTGGCCGAGAAGACCTGAAGCTTAGTGCGGAGCGACAGACCAGGTAGCTTCCACACAGCGTTACGCAACCGATGAAAAGATATTGCCGCTCGACTGATTCGGAGTGAGACCTCTGCTGTTAAACTGGAGCCAGTCATAAGCACACTGCCCAGGTATGGGAAACTCTCCACTCTCTCCACAACTGCCCCATCACCGATTGGGAGTTGTGGGGGTGGAGTGTCCGATGGTACAAAATACCCAGGCAGGTGCTTAGTTTTGGTGGGGCTGATGGTAAGGCCCCACCTCTTAGTGGCACGCTCCAGTCTCAGCAGCAGCGTCTCCAACTCCTCCTCTGACTGAGCAGCTATTACCAAGTCATCAGCATACATAACGTGGTTGAGCAATAGGGAGCCATCCCTTGACCGCACCCGGGCATCGATTAGCCTCCCATTATATCTGTACCATATGGAGATTCCCCCGGTACAGCTATTGAAGGCTTCACGAACTACGTGGTCAAAATAGATGTTAAATAATGTGGGAGCCAGAGGACATCCCTGTCGCACCCCAAGGTGTACAGGGAATGGCTCTGACTCCCGGCCACGTAGTTTTACCCGGGCCCGCTCACCATCATGAAGGTCCTTAATGATCGTGAGCAGAGGGTCAGGTACTCCAAAAGCACGAAGAACGACCCAGAGCCCAGGCCTACTGATGGTATCATAGGCCTTGACCAGGTCAATAAAGCAGAGATGTAGGTCTTGTTGGAATTCCCTACACCTCTGCTGTAGCAGACGGACAGAAAATATGGCATCTGTGCAGGACCGCCCTTTCCTGAAACCGCATTGGGGCTCCGCAAGCCTCTCCTCAGCGTGCCTGGCAAGGCGATGCTGAATAATCCTTGCCAGGACCTTTCCCGGCACACTGAGGAGTGAGATGCCCCTGTAGTTGTTACAGTCTGTGCGGTCCCCCTTCTTAAAAAGGGGGACCACCAGGGCATCCTTCCAATCCTGCGGAACCCGTCCAGTGGTCCAGACTGTTGTTATGATGTCATATAGGGCAGTCTGTGCACAAACGCCACCCTCCCTCAGCATTTCGCTTGGGAGATCATCTCTGCCCGCTGCCTTTCCTGGTCTCAGACTCCGGATCGCCTTCAATACTTCCTCAGCAGATGGCACCTCAGCCAGCCACTCACAGGGGATGACTTCATCCAATATTTGAGGCACCGCAGCCTCAGCAGGGTCATCCTCACTTTGTGCCACGATGTTTTCCTGGCTGTGGGATTTTCCCTCCCCCAGGACCTCACAGAAATGCTCAGCAAATCTGCGAACCTGTTCCTGGGGGTCGGAAATTGGATCACCGTTTTTTCCCCTAATGATGGTAATAGGTGTGGCGCTGCAGGTTACTTTTTTGATGGAGTTAAATAGCGATTTGTGATCACGGGCCACTGAGGCAGACTCCATCTCCTCAGCAACCCGCGACCACCACCCATCCTTGCAGCGCCTCACGGCTCTCCGAACCTCCGAGCGAAGGCTGCGGTAAGCCTCCTCATTCTCTGACGTGGGATTCTGTAGCCGATGACAGTGGGCCTGTCGCTTTTTCTCAACCATCCTGAACAACTCCTCTGTCATCCAGGGTGTCTGGGGAGGTCTGGACCACGTACCCAAAGCAGCCATTGCAGCTGCATGAGTCACAGTCCTAAACCTCGCCCATTTACCCTCGACATCAGGAGGAGTCGGGGACGATGCCAATCCCAGCCGCAAGCGATGATGAAATTCTCGCTTGCAACTTTCATCAGATAACTGAGACCAGGCCACTTTAGGTTGGAATGGGGTCCTGGGTGTACACCCACCACCGGAGTGGAAGAATGGCAGGCGCATCTTACAGATGACTAGTCGATGGTCAGAGGGCAGATCAGCTCCACGGTAGGTCCTGGTGTCAAGGACATGGGCTCGCATTCGCTGGTCCGTCACTATGTAGTCCAGCAGATGTTCTTGCTTGGACCCGGCATGCATCCATGATGTTGTGTGGATGCGCCGATGCCGGAACAGCGTGTTGGTAATTACAAGCCCATGGGCTGCACAAAAATCTAGCAGCCTCCTACCATTGTTATTGAGCTGATCTGGCCCATGCCCTCCAATCACTCCAGACCAGGTGCCAGTATCATGACCAACTCGGGCATTGAAGTCACCCAACATGATGACTCTATCCCGAGGGGCCACTTTAGCCAGCACCTGTGACAGGAGGTCATAGAAGGCATCTGACTCATCGGCTTTGCCTGCATCCCTCCACGGATGTTCATCTTCGGTGGGGGCATAAGTAACCACGACCACCATTCCTCGCCTCCGGTTGATGGGAAGGCGAGCCCAAAGTAGCCTGGGGCTTACAGCTTCCCACACCTCACCGCCACGCTCCCACGCCCCCTTCATTCTTTTGTTCAAAAGAAGACCCACACCCTGTTGTTTGGCAGTCTGCTGCCCCGAGTAGAAGACTGTCCACCCCTCATGGTGGCAGGAGCCAGAGCCGGTCCACCGGACCTCCTGAATGCCGCATAGATCCAGGCGGTACCGGTCCAGCTCCCGACAGAGGAGTGGCAGCCTCTCCTCTGCAGTGAGCGTTCGAACATTCCACGTGGCCACCCGTAGTGGCTTTTCGTTGTTTCTGGAGTAGCCCCGAGGGTAGGTATTCAATCTCCTGGCTCCGCCAATTGGGGTTTGGCCAGGAGACGTCATAGACGCCTGGCCCCCCGGGGCCTCCGGCACAAGCTTAGTTGTTACAACTTTAATTCGTGGTTTTGTGGTAATTAATTGAAGGTGGAGGGGTTACCAGCCCCTCGCACCCGTCCAGAGCCCCCGTTTAGCCCCTGTGGTGGACACATATGCCATGAGGGGAGGAGCCAATCAAAATTGGAACTCCCCCCACAGCACTGTCCACGACAGAGTTGCCCGTCCGGCACCGCGAGGAGGTAGGGGGTTGTTTTGCCGGACACACACATATACACACATACACACACACATACACATACAACAACAACTCTCACTCCCACTATGTGAATAATAAAAAAACACAGTCACATATACACACATACATACATAAATACACAGACACACACATACATATACATACACACACAGACACACACATACATATACACATATACATACATACATACACACATACATATACACACACATACATACACACACAACAACAACTCTCACTCCCACTATGTGAATAATAAAAAACACACAGTCACAGATGCACACACATACATATATACACACACACAGACATACACATACATATACACACATACATATAGATACACATACACACAGACACACATACATACACACACAACAACAACTCTCACTCCCACTATGTGAATAATAAAAAACACACTCACATATACATACACACACAGACATACACATACATATACACACAGATACACACACACATACATATACACACATATATACACACAGGCATACACATACATAGATACACAGTCACACACATAGTGAAACACACACACAGTCACATACATACACACAGTCACACACACACACATACACAGACATACATACACATACATACACATACACACAGTAATACATACACACAGACACATACACACACACTAGACACACACAGACACACACACAGACACACAGTTACACACACAGACACACACACACATACACACACACATACACACAGACACACACACACATACACACACAACAACAACCGCCATTCGCCACTAAGTGGCGGTGACGTCACCACGACGCTTGTGCCAGGCTATGTGCACCCTGAGGCCACGTGAAGTGTCGAACGCCCGCTGGCAGGAGGTCACGGGGCAGACCCAGCAGGTGCCACGGGTCGACTGACTGAGATGACTGAGATGACTGAGATGACCGGCTGATGCAACACCTGAGCGTGAGCAGAGGGTCAGGGACTCCAAAAGCACGAAGAACAACCCAGAGCCCAGGCCTACTGATGGCATCATAGGCCTTGAACAGGTCAATAAAGCAGAGATGTAGGTCTTGCTGGAATTCCCTACACCTCTGCTGTAGCAGACGGACAGAGAATATGGCATCTGTGCAGGACCGCCCTTTCCTGAAACCGCATTGGGGCTCCGCAAGCCTCTCCTCAGGGTGCCTGGCGAGGCGATGTTGAATAATCCTTGCCAGGACCTTTCCCGGCACACTGAGGAGTGAGATGCCCCTGTAGTTGTTACAGTCTGTGCGGTCCCCCTTCTTAAAAAGGGGGACCACCAGGGCATCCTTCCAATCCTGCGGAACCCGTCCAGTGGTCCAGACTGTTGTTATGATGTCATATAGGGCAGTCTGTGCACAAACGCCACCCTCCCTCAGAATTTCGCTTGGGAGATCATCTCTGCCCGCTGCCTTTCCTGGTCTCAGACTCCGGATCACCTTCAATACTTCCTCAGCAGATGGCACCTCAGCCAGCCACTCACAGGGGGTGACTTCTTCCAATATTTGAGGCACCGCAGCCTCAGCAGGGTCATCCTCACTTTGTGCCACGATGTTTTCCTGGCTGAGGGGTTTCCCCTCCCCCAGGACCTCACAGAAATGCTCAGCAAATCTGCAAACCTGTTCCTGGGGGTCAGAGATTGGATCACCGTTCTTTCCCCTAATGATGGTAATAGGTGTGGCGCTGCAGGTTACTTTTTTGATGGAGTTAAACAGAGATTTGTGATCGCGGGCCACTGAGGCAGACTCCATCTCCTCAGCAACCCGCGACCACCACCCATCCTTGCAGCGCCTCACGGCTCTCCGAACCTCCGAGCGAAGGCTGCGGTAAGCCTCCTCATTCTCTGACGTGGGATTCTGTAGCCGATGAGAGTGGGCCTGTCGCTTTATCTAAACCATCCTGAACAACTCCTCTGTCAGCCAGGGTCTCTGGGGAGGTCTGGACCGCGTACCCAAAGCAGCCATTGCAGCTGCATGAGTGACGGTCCTAAACCTCGCCTATTTACCCTCAACATCAGGAGGAGTCGGGGACGATGCCAATCCCAGCCACAAGCGATGATGAAATTCTCGCTTGCAACTTTCATCAGATAACTGAGACCAGGCCACTTTAGGTTGGAATGGGGTCCTGGGTGTACACCCACCACCGGAGTGGAAGAATGGCAGGCGCATCTTACAGATGACTAGTCGATGGTCAGAGGGCAGATCAGCTCCACGGTAGGTCCTGGTGTCAAGGACATGGGCTCGCATTCGCTGGTCCGTCACTATGTAGTCCAGCAGATGTTCTTGCTTGGACCCGGCATGCATCCATGATGTTGTGTGGATGCGCCGATGCCGGAACAGCGTGTTGGTAATTACAAGCCCATGGGCTGCACAACAATCTAGCAGCCTCCTACCGTTGTTATTGAGCTGATCTGGCCCATGCCCACCAATCACTCCAGACCAGGTACCAGCATCATGACCAACTCGGGCATTGAAGTCACCCAACATGATGACTCTATCCCGAGGGGCCACTTTAGCCAGCACCAGTGACAGGTCATAGAAGGCATCTGACTCATCGGCCTTGCCTGCATCCCTCCACGGATGTTCGGCTTCGGTGGGGGCATAAGTAACCACGACCACCATTCCTCGCCTCCGGTTGATGGGAAGGCGAGCCCAAAGTAGCCTGGGGCTTACAGCTTCCCACACCTCACCGCCACGCTCCCACGCCCCCTTCATATGTTCAAAAGAAGAGCCACACCCTGTTGTTTGGCAGTCTGCTGCCCCGAGTAGAGGACTGTCCACCCCTCATGGTGGCAGGAGCCAGAACCGGTCCACCGGACCTCCTGAATGCCACAGAGATCCAGGCGGTACCGGTCCAGCTCCCGACAGAGGAGTGGCAGCCTCTCCTCCGCAGTGAGCGTTCGAACATTCCACGTGGCCACCCGTAGTGGCTTTTCGTTGTTTCTGGAGGAGCCTCGAGGGTAGAGAGATTCAATCTCCTGGCTCCGCCAATTGGGGTTTGGCCAGGAGACGTCATAGACGCCTGTCCCCCCGGGGCCTCCGGCACAAGCTTATTAGTTAGATATTTTAGACGTGGTTTAGTGGTAATTTAAACACACACACACAGACACACACAGACACACACACAGATACACACACAGACACACACACACAAACACACACAGACACACAGACACACACAGACACACAAACACACACAGACACACACACACAGACACACACACACACACAGACACACACACAGACACACACAGACACACACAGACACAAACACACACACAGACACACACACACAGACACATAATGATGTCCGCTCGTTGCATGATTGTTATCAAAGCTACGTCTGCTCGTTCGTCCGTTCGCAAGTATTTTAGTTTGTAGACGTGATGATGATGATGATGTTGTAGATCTCAGCGACGATGATGATGTTGTAGATGTCAGCGATGATGATGTTGTTGACAAAAGCGAAATTGCGTAAAATAAAATTGTGAAAAATCTCATCAGAAAAAAAAGCCTCTTCATGATGTGGCGGTGGTGGTAGTGGCGGTGATTGGTCGGTCTCTCTCCTTCACCCACAGCTCTCTCCTTCATCACCCACAGCTCTCTCCTTCACCCACAGCTCTCTCCTTCATCACCCACAGCTCTCTCCTTCACCCACAGCTCTCTCCTTCATCACCCACAGCTCTCTCCTTCATCCACGGCTCTTTCCTTCATCACCCACAGCTCTCTCCTTCATCACCCACAGCTCTCTCGTTCATCACCCACAGCTCTCTCCTGCATCACCCACAGCTCTCTCCTTCACCCACAGCTCTCTCCTTCATCACCCACAGCTCTCTCCTTCATCACCCACGGCTCTCTCCTTCACCCACAGCTCTCTGCTCCTTCACCCACAGCTCTCTCCTTCATCACCCACAGCTCTCTGCTTCATCACCCACAGCTCTCTCCTTCACCCACAGCTCTCTCCTTCATCACCCACAGCTCTCTCCTTCATCACCCACAGCTCTCTCCTTCATCACCCACAGCTCTCTCCTTCATCACCCACAGCTCTCTCCTTCATCACCCACAGCTCTCTCCTTCACCCACGGCTCTCTCCTTCACCACCCACAGCTCTCTCCTTCACCCACAGCTCCCTCCTTCATCACCCACAGCTCTCTCCATCATCACCCACGGCTCTCTCCTTCACCACCCACGGCTCTCTCCTTCACCCACGGCTCTCTCCTTCATCACCCACAGCTCTCTCCTTCATCACCCACAGCTCTCTCCTTCATCACCTACAGCTCTCTCCTTCATCACCCACAGCTCCCTCCTTCATCACCCACGGCTCTCTCCTTCATCACCCACAGCTCTCTCCTTCATCACCCACAGCTCTCTCCTTCACCCACAGCTCTCTCCATCATCACCCACAGCTCTCTCCTTCACCCACAGCCCTCTCATTCATCACCCACAGCTCCCTCCTTCACTCACAGCTCTCTCCTTCATCACCCACAGCTCTCTCCTTCACTCACAGCTCTCTCCTTCATCACCCACAGCTCTCTCCTTCACCCACAGCTCTCTCCTTCATCACCCACAGCTCTCTGCTCCTTCACCCACAGCTCTCTCCTTCATCACCCACAGCTCTCTCCTTCATCACCCACGGCTCTCTCTTTCACCCACAGCTCTCTCCTTCATCACCCACAGCTCCCTCCTTCATCACCCACAGCTCTCTCCTTCATCACCCACAGCTCCCTCCTTCATCACCCCCAGCTCTCTCCATCATCACCCACAGCTCTCTCCTTCATCACCCACAGCTCTCTCCATCACCCACAGCTCTCTCCTTCATCACCCACAGCTCTCTCCTTCACCCACAGCTCTCTCCTTCATCACCCACAGCTCTCTCCTTCATCACCCACAGCTCTCTCCTTCACCCACAGCTCTCTCCTTCATCACCCACAGCTCTCTCCTTCATCCACAGCTCTCTGCTTCATCACCCACGGCTCTCTCCTTCACCCACAGCTCTCTGCTTCATCACCCACAGCTCTCTCCTTCATCCACAGCTCTCTGCTTCATCACCCACGGCTCTCTCCTTCACCCACAGCTCTCTCCTTCACCCACAGCTCTCTCCTTCATCACCCACAGCTCTCTCGTTCATCACCCACGGCTCTCTCCTTCATCACCCACGGCTCTCTCCTTCACCCACAGCTCTCTCCTTCATCACCCACAGCTCTCTCCTTCACCACCCACGGCTCTCTCCTTCATCACCCACAGCTCTCTCCTTCATCACCCACAGCTCTCTCCTTCATCACCCACAGCTCTCTCCTTCACCACCCACGGCTCTCTCCTTCATCACCCACGGCTCTCTCCTTCATCACCCACAGCTCTCTCCTTCATCACCCACAGCTCTCTCCTTCATCACCCACAGCTATCTCCTTCATCACCCACAGCTCTCTCCTTCATCACCCACAGCTCTCTCCTTCACCCACAGCTCTCTCCTTCATCACCCACGGCTCTCTCCTTCATCACCCACAGCTCTCTCCTTCATCACCCACAGCTCTCTCCTTCATCACCCACAGCTCTCTCCTTCATCACCCACAGCTCTCTCCTTCATCACCCACAGCTCTCTCCTTCATCACCCATAGCTCTCTCCTTCATCACCCACAGCTCTCTCCTTCATCACCCACAGCTCTCTCCTTCACCCACAGCTCTCTCCTTCATCACCCACAGCTCTCTCCTTCATCACCGACAGCTCTCTCCTTCATCACCCACAGCTCTCTCCTTCATCACCCACAGCTCTCTCCTTCATCACCCACAGCTCTCTCCTTCATCACCCACAGCTCTCTCCTTCATCACCCATAGCTCTCTCCTTCAACACCCACAGCTCTCTCCTTCATCACCCATAGCTCTCTCCTTCATCACCCACAGCTCTCTCCTTCATCACCCACAGCTCTCTCCTTCATCACCCACAGCTCTCTCCTTCATCACCCACAGCTCTCTCCTCCATCATCCATGGCTCTCTCCTTCACCCACAACTCTCTCCTTCATCACCCACAGCTCTCTCCTTCATCCACGGCTCTCTCCTTCATCACCCACAGCTCTCTCCTTCATCACCCACAGCTCTCTCCTTCATCACCCACAGCTCTCTCCTTCATCACCCACAGCTCTCTCCTTCATCACCCAAAGCTCTCTCCTTCATCACCCACGGCTCTCTCATTCACCCACAGCTCTCTCCTTCATCACCCACAGCTCTCTCCTTCATCACCCACAGCTCTCTACTTCATCACCCACAGCTCTCTCCTTCATCACCCACAGCTCCCTCCTTCATCACCCACAGCTCGCTCCTTCATCCACGTCTCTTTCCTTCATCACCCACAGCTCTCTCCTTCATCACCCACGGCTCTTTCCTTCATCACCCACAGCTCTCTCCTTCACCACCCACGGCTCTCTCCATCATCACCCACAGCTCTCTCCTTCATCACCCACAGCTCTCTCCTTCATCACCCACGGCTCTCTCCATCATCACCCACAGCTCTCTCCTTCATCACCCACGGCTCTTTCCTTCATCACCCACAGCTCTCTCCTTCACCACCCACGGCTATCTCCATCATCACCCACAGCTCTCTCCTTCATCACCCACAGCTCTCTCCTTCACCCACAGCTCTCTCATCACCCACAGCTCTCTCCTTCATCACCCACAGCTCTCTCCTTCATCACCCACAGCTCTCTCCTTCATCAACCACAGCTCTCTCCTTCATCACCCACGGCTCTCTCCTTCATCACCCACAGCTCTCTCCTTCATCACCCACAGCTCTCTCCTTCATCACCCACAGCTCTCTCCTTCATCACCCACAGCTCTCTCCTTCACCCACAGCTCTCTCCTTCATCACCCACAGCTCTCTCCTTCACCCACAGCTCTCTCCTCCATCATCCACGGCTCTCTCCTTCACCCACGGCTCTCTCCTTCACCCACAGCTCTCTCCTTCATCACCCACAGCTCTCTCCGTCACCCACAGCTCTCTCCTTCATCACCCACAGCTCTCTCCTTCACCACCCACAGCTCTCTCCTTCATCACCCACAGCTCTCTCCTTCATCACCCACAGCTCTCTCCTTCACCACCCACAGCTCTCTCCTTCATCACCCACGGCTCTCTCCTTCATCACCCACAGCTCTCTCCTTCATCACCCACAGCTCTCTCCTTCACCACCCACAGCTCTCTCCTTCATCACCCACGGCTCTCTCCTTCATCACCCACAGCTCTCTCCTTCATCACCCACAGCTCTCTCCTTCACCCACAGCTCTCTCCTTCATCACCCACAGCTCTCTCCTTCATCACCCACAGCTCTCTCCTTCACCACCCACAGCTCTCTCCTTCATCACCCACAGCTCTCTCCTTCATCACCCACGGCTCTCTCCTTCACCCACAGCTCTCTCCTTCATGACCCACAGCTCTCTCGTTCATCACCCACGGCTCTCTCCTTCATCACCCACAGCTCTCTCCTTCACCCACAGCTCTCTGCTTCATCACCCACAGCTCTCTCCTTCATCACCCACAGCTCTCTCCTTCATCACCCACAGCTCTCTCCTTCATCACCCACAGCTCTCTGCTTCATCACCCATGGCTCTCTCCTTCACCCACAGCTCTCTGCTTCATCACCCACAGCTCTCTCCTTCATCACCCATGGCTCTCTCCTTCATCACCCACAGCTCTCTCCTTCACCCACAGCTCTCTCCTTCATCACCCACAGCTCTCTCCTTCATCACCCACGGCTCTCTCCTTCACCCACAGCTCTCTCCTTCATCACCCACAGCTCCCTCCTTCATCACCCACAGCTCTCTCCTTCATCACCCACGGCTCTCTCCTTCACCCACAGCTCTCTCCTTCATCCACGGCTCTTTCCTTCATCACCCACAGCTCTCTACTTCACCCACAGCTCTCTCCTTCATCATCCACAGCTCTCTCCTTCATCCACAGCTCTCTCCTTCACCCACAGCTCTCTCCTTCATCACCCACAGCTCTCTCCTTCATCCACAGCTCTCTCCTTCATCACCCACAGCTCTCTCCTCCATCATCCATGGCTCTCTCCTTCACCCACAACTCTCTCCTTCATCACCCACAGCTCTCTCCTTCACCCACAGCTCTCTCCTTCATCACCCACAGCTCTCTCCTTCATCACCCACAGCTCTCTCCTTCATCACCCACAGCTCTCTCCTTCACCCACAGCTCTCTCCTTCATCACCCACAGCTCTCTCCTTCATCCACAGCTCTCTCCTTCATCACCCACAGCTCTCTCCTCCATCATCCATGGCTCTCTCCTTCACCCACAGCTCTCTCCTTCATCACCCACAGCTCTCTCCTTCATCACCCACAGCTCTCTCCTTCATCACCCACGGCTCTCTCCTTCACCCACAGCTCTCTCCTTCATCCACGGCTCTTTCCTTCATCACCCACAGCTCTCTCCTTCACCCACAGCTCTCTCCTTCATCACCCACAGCTCTCTCCTTCATCCACAGCTCTCTCCTTCACCCACAGCTCTCTCCTTCATCACCCACGGCTCTCTCCTTCATCACCCACAGCTCTCTCCTTCATCATCCATGGCTCTCTCCGTCACCCACAACTCTCTCCTTCACCCACGGCTCTCTCCTTCACCCACAGCTCTCTCCTTCATCACCCACAGCTCTCTCCTTCATCACCCACAGCTCTCTCCATCACCCACAGCTCTCTCCTTCACCCCCAGCTCTCTCCTTCATCACCCACAGCTCTCTCCTTCACCCACAGCTCTCTCCTTCATCACCCACAGCTCGCTCCTTCATCACCCACAGCTCTCTCCTTCACCACCCACAGCTCTCTCCTTCATCACCCACAGCTCTCTCCTTCATCACCCACAGCTCTCTCCTTCATCACCCACAGCTCCCTGCTTCATCCAAACAAACCTTGAATCACAACAGGATTTCTTCAGAAGGGTTTATTTACTTGTCTCGTTCTAATGTTGTCCATGTGATGTGAGTGGGTGGGTGAGTGGGTGGGTGAGTGAGTGGGTGGGTGAGTGGGTAGGTGGGTGGGTCGGTCAGTGAGTGGTTGGGTGGGTGGGTGGGTGAGTGAGTGAGTGGGTGGTTGGGTGGGTGGTTGGGTGGGTGGGTGGTTGGGTGGGTGGGTAGGTTAGTGGGTAGGTTAGTGGGTGGATGAGTGGGCGAGTGACTGAGAGAGTGCGTGAGTGAGTGACTGAGTGGGTGACTGAGTGGGTGAGTGAGTTGGTGAGTGAGTGGGTGAGTGAGTGGGTGGGTGAGTGAGTGACTGAGTGACTGAGTGAGTTACTGAGTGACTGAGTGAGTGAGTGGGTGAGTGAGTGAGTGAGTGGGTAAGTGGGTGAGTGAGTGAGTGAGTGACTGACTGAGTGACTGAGTGAGTGACTGAGTGAGTGAGTGACTGAGTGAGTGACTGAGTGAGTGGGTGAGTGAGTGAGTGAGTGACTGAGTGAGTGAGTGGGTGGGTGAGTGAGTGGGTAAGTGGGTGAGTGAGTGAGTGACTGACTGAGTGACTGAGTGAGTAACTGAGTGGGTGAGTGACTGAGTGATTGACTGAGTGAGTGGGTGGGTGAGTGAGTGACTAAGTGAGTGGGTGACTGAGTGGGTGAGTGAGTGGGTGAGTGAGTGAGTGACTGAGTGAGTGACTGAGTGAGTTCGTGAGTCTCT
>NW_027423085.1:0-110000 GCF_048934315.1 Petromyzon marinus
AGAGAGGGGGGTCGGGGGGAGAGATAGGGGGGCCGGGGGGAGAGAGAGGGGGGCCGGGGGGAGAGAGAGGGCGGGCGGGGGCAGAGAGAGGGAAGCCGGGGGGAGAGAGAGGGTAGCCGGGGGGAGAGAGAGCGGGGCCGGGGGGAGAGAGAGAGGGGCCGGGGGAGAGAGAGGGGGGCCGGGGGGAGAGAGAGGGGGGCCGTGGGGAGAGATAGGGGGGCCGTGGTGAGAGAGAGGGGGGCGGTGTGGAGAGAGAGGGGGGCCGTGGGGAGAGAGAGGGGGGCCGTGGGGAGAGAGAGGGGGGCCGTGGGGAGAGAGAGGGGGGCCGGGGGGAGAGAGAGGGGGGCCGGGGGTAGAGAGAGGTGGGCCGGGGGGAGAGAGAGGGCGGCCGGGTGGAGAGAGAGGGAGGCAGGGGGGAGAGAGAGGGTGGCCGGGGGGAGAGAGAGGGGGGCCGGGGGGAGAGAGAGGGGGGCCGGGGTGAGAGAGAGCGGGGCCGGGGGGAGAGAGAGGGGGGCCGGGGGGAGAGAGAGCGGGGCCCGGGGGAGAGAGACGGTGGCCGGGGGGAGAGAGAGGGGGGCCGGGGGGAGAGAGAGGGGGGCCGGGGGTAGAGAGAGGGGGGCGAGGGGGAGAGAGAGGGGGGCCGGCGGGAGAGAGAGGGGGGCCGGGGGGAGAGAGAGGGGGGGGCGGCGGGAGAGAGAGGGGGGCCGGGGGGAGAGAGAGGGGGGCCGGGGGGAGAGAGAGGGGGGCCGGCGGGAGAGAGAGGGGGGCCGGGGGGAGAGAGAGGGGGGCCGGGGGCAGAGAGAGGGGGGCCGGAGGCAGAGAGAGGTGGGCCGGGGGGAGAGAGAGGGGGGCCGGGGGGAGAGAGAGGGGGGCCGGGGGGAGAGAGAGGAGGGCCGGGGGGAGAGAGAAGGGGGCCGTGGGAAGAGAGGGGGGCCGTGGGGAGAGAGAGGGGGGCCGGGGGGAGAGAGAGAGGGGCCGGCGGGAGAGAGAGGGGGGCCGTGGGGAGAGAGAGGGGGGCCGGGGGGATAGAGAGGGGGCCGGGGGGAGAGAGAGGGGGGCCGGGCCGGGGGAAGAGAGAGGGGGGCCGGGGGGAGAGAGAAGGGGGCCGGGGGGAGAGATAGGGGGGCCGGCTGGAGAGAGAGGGGGGCCGGTGGGAGAGAGAGGGGGGCTGGGGGGAGAGAAAGGGGGGCCTTGGGGAGAGAGAGGGGGGCCGGGGAGAGAGAGGGGGGCCGGGAGGAGAGAGAGGGGGGCCGTGGGGAGAGAGAGGGGGGCAGGGGTGGAGAGAGAGGGCGGCCGGGTGGAGAGATAGGGAGGCCGGGGGGAGAGAGAGGGTGGCCGGGGGGAGAGAGAGGGGGGCCGGGGTGAGAGAGAGCGGGGCCGGGGGGAGAGAGAGGGGGGCCGGGGGGAGAGAGAGCGGGGCCCGGGGGAGAGAGACGGTGGCCGGGGGGAGAGAGAGGGGGGCCGGGGGGAGAGAGAGGGGGGCCGGGGTAGAGAGAGGGGGGCGAGGGGGAGAGAGAGGGGGGCCGGCGGGAGAGAGAGGGGGGCCGGGGGGAGAGAGAGGGGGGGGCGGCGGGAGAGAGAGGGGGGGCCGGGGGGAGAGAGAGGGGGGCCGGGGGGAGAGAGAGGGGGGCCGGCGGGAGAGAGAGGGGGGCCGGGGGGAGAGAGAGGGGGGCCGGGGGCAGAGAGAGGGGGGCCGGAGGCAGAGAGAGGTGGGCCGGGGGGAGAGAGAGGGGGGCCGGGGGGAGAGAGAGGGGGGCCGGGGGGAGAGAGAGGAGGGCCGGGGGGAGAGAGAAGGGGGCCGTGGGAAGAGAGGGGGGCCGTGGGGAGAGAGAGGGGGGCCGGGGGAGAGAGAGAGGGGCCGGCGGGAGAGAGAGGGGGGCCGTGGGGAGAGAGAGGGGGGCCGGGGGGATAGAGAGGGGGCCGGGGGGAGAGAGAGGGGGGCCGGGCCGGGGGAAGAGAGAGGGGGGCCGGGGGGAGAGAGAAGGGGGCCGGGGGGAGAGATAGGGGGGCCGGCTGGAGAGAGAGGGGGGCCGGTGGGAGAGAGAGGGGGGCTGGGGGGAGAGAAAGGGGGGCCTTGGGGAGAGAGAGGGGGGCCGGGGAGAGAGAGGGGGGCCGGGGGGAGAGAGAGGGGGGCCGGGGGGAGGGAGAGGGGGCAGGGGGGGAGAGAGAGGGCGGCCGGGTGGAGAGATAGGGAGGCCGGGGAGAGAGAGAGGGTGGCCGGGGGGAGAGAGAGGGGGGCCGGGAGGAGAGAAAGGGGGGCCGGGGGGAGAGAGAGGGGGGCCGGGGGGAGAGAGAGGGGGGCCGGGGGGAGAGAGAGGGCGACCGGGTGGAGAGAGAGGGAGGCAGGGGGGAGAGAGAGGGTGGCCGGAGGGAGAGAGAGGGGGGCCGGGGGGAGAGAGAGGGGGGCCGGGGGGAGAGAGAGCGGGGCCGGGGGGAGAGAGAGGGGGGCCGGGGGGAGAGAGAGGGGGGCCCGGGGGGAGAGAGAGGGTGGCCGGGGGGAGAGAGAGGGGGGCCGGGGGGAGAGAGAGGGGGGCCGGGGGGAGAGAGAGGGGGCCTTGGGGAGAGAGAGGAGGGCCGGGGAGAGAGAGGGGGGCCGGGGGGAGAGAGAGGGGGGCCGGGGGGAGAGAGAGGGGGGCCGGGGGGAGAGAGAGGGGGGCCGGGGGGAGAGAGTGGGGGGCCGGCGGGAGAGAGAGGGGGGCCGGGGGGAGAGAGAGGGGGGCCGGGGGGAGAGAGAGGGGGGCCGGGGGGAGAGAGAGGGGGGCCGAGGGGAGAGAGAGGGCGGCCGGGTGGAGAGAGAGGGAGGCCGGGGGGAGAGAGAGGGGGGCCAGGGGGAGAGAGAGGGGGGCCGGGGGGAGAGAGAGGGGGGCCGGCGGAAGAGAGAGGGGGGCCGGGGGCAGAGAGAGGGGGGCCGGGAGCAGAGAGAGGGGGGCCAGGGGGAGAGAGAGGGGGGCCGGGGGGGAGAGAGAGGGGGGCCGGGGGGAGAGAGAGGGGGGCCGGGGGGAGAGAGAGGAGGGCCGGGGGGAGAGAGAGGGGGGCCGTGGGGAGAGAGAGGGGGGCCGTGGGGAGAGAGAGGGGGGCCGGGGGGAGAGAGAGGGGGGCCGGGGGGAGAGAGAGGGGGGCCGTGGGGAGAGAGAGGGGGGCCGTGGGGAGAGAGAGGGGGGCCCGGGGGAGAGATAGTGGGGCCGGCGGGAGAGAGAGGGGGGCCGTGGGGAGAGAGAGGGGGGCCGGGGGGATAGAGAGGGGGGCCGGGGGGAGAGAGAGGGGGGCTGGGGGGAGAGAGATGGGGGCGGGGGGAGAGAGAGGAGGGCCGGGGGGAGAGAGAGGGGGGCCGCGGGGAGAGAGAGGGGAGCCGGGGGGAGAGAGAGGGGGGCCGGGGGGAGAGAGAGGGGGGCCGGGGGGAGAGAGAGGGGGGCCGGCGGGAGAGAGAGGGGGGCTGGGGGGAGTGAGAGGGGGGCCTTGGGGAGAGAGAGGGGGGCCGGGGGGAGAGAGAGGGGAGCCGGGGGGAGAGAGAGGGGGGCCGGGGGGAGAGAGAGGGCGGCCGGGTGGAGAGAGAGGGAGGCCGGGGGGAGAGAGAGGGTGGCCGAGGGGAGAGAGAGGGGGGCCGGGGGGAGAGAGAGGGGGGCCGGGGGGAGAGAGAGCGGGGCCGGGGGGAGAGAGAGGGGGGCCGGGAGGAGAGAGAGGGGGGCCGGGGGGAGAGAGAGGGGGGCCGGAGGGAGAGAGAGGGGGGCCACGGGGAGAGAGAGGGGAGCCGGGGGGGGAGAGAGGGGGGCCGGGGGGAGAGAGAGGGGGGCCGGGGGGAGAGAGAGGGGGGCCGGCGGGAGAGAGAGGGGGGCCGGAGGGAGAGAAAGGGGGGCCGGGGGGAGAGAGAGGGGGGCCTTGGGGAGAGAGAGGGGGGCCGGGGAGAGAAAGGGGGGCCGGGGGGAGAGAGAGGGGGGGCCGGGGGGAGAGAGAGGGGGGCCGGGGGGAGAGAGAGGGCGGCCGGTTGGAGAGATAGGGAGGCCGGGGGGAGAGAGAGGGTGGCCGGGGGGAGAGAGAGGGGGGCCGGGGGGAGAGAGAGGGGGGCCGGGGGGAGAGAGAGGGGGGCCGGGGGGATAGAGAGGGCGGACGGGTGGAGAGAGAGGGAGGCAGGGGGGAGAGAGAGGGTGGCCGGGGGGAGAGAGAGGGGGGCCGGGGGGAGAGAGAGGGGGGCCTGGGGGAGAGAGAGCGGGGCCGGGGGGAGAGAGAGGGGGGCCGGGGGAGAGAGAGGGGGGCCCGGGGGGAGAGAGAGGGGGGCCGGGGGGAGAGAGAGCGGGGCCGGGGGGAGAGAGAGGGGGGCCGGGGGGAGAGAGAGGGGGGCCCGGGGGAGAGAGACGGTGGCCGGGGGGAGAGAGAGGGGGGCCGGGGGGAGAGAGAGGGGGGCCGGGGGGAGAGAGAGGGGGCCTTGGGGAGAGAGAGGGGGGCCGGGGAGAGAGAGGGGGCCGGGGGGAGAGAGAGGGGGGCCGGGGGGAGAGAGAGGGGGGCCGGGGGGAGAGAGAGGGGGGCCGGGGGGAGAGAGAGGGGGGCCGGCGGGAGAGAGAGGGGGGCCGGGGGGAGAGAGAGGGGGGCCGGGGGGAGAGAGAGGGGGGCCGGGGGGAGAGAGAGGGGGGCCGGCGGGAGAGAGAGGGGGGCCGGGGGGAGAGAGAGGGGGGCCGGGGGCAGAGAGAGGGGGGCCGGAGGCAGAGAGAGGTGGGCCGGGGGGAGAGAGAGGGGGGCCGGGGGGAGAGAGAGGGGGGCCGGGGGGAGAGAGAGGAGGGCCGGGGGGAGAGAGAAGGGGGCCGTGGGAAGAGAGGGGGGCCGTGGGGAGAGAGAGGGGGGCCGGGGGGAGAGAGAGAGGGGCCGGCGGGAGAGAGAGGGGGGCCGTGGGGAGAGAGAGGGGGGCCGGGGGGATAGAGAGGGGGCCGGGGGGAGAGAGAGGGGGGCCGGGCCGGGGGAAGAGAGAGGGGGGCCGGGGGGAGAGAGAAGGGGGCCGGGGGGAGAGATAGGGGGGCCGGCTGGAGAGAGAGGGGGGCCGGTGGGAGAGAGAGGGGGGCTGGGGGGAGAGAAAGGGGGGCCTTGGGGAGAGAGAGGGGGGCCGGGGAGAGAGAGGGGGGCCGGGAGGAGAGAGAGGGGGGCCGTGGGGAGAGAGAGGGGGGCAGGGGTGGAGAGAGAGGGCGGCCGGGTGGAGAGATAGGGAGGCCGGGGGGAGAGAGAGGGTGGCCGGGGGGAGAGAGAGGGGGGCCGGGGTGAGAGAGAGCGGGGCCGGGGGGAGAGAGAGGGGGGCCGGGGGGAGAGAGAGCGGGGCCCGGGGGAGAGAGACGGTGGCCGGGGGGAGAGAGAGGGGGGCCGGGGGGAGAGAGAGGGGGGCCGGGGGTAGAGAGAGGGGGGCGAGGGGGAGAGAGAGGGGGGCCGGCGGGAGAGAGAGGGGGGCCGGGGGGAGAGAGAGGGGGGGCGGCGGGAGAGAGAGGGGGCCGGGGGGAGAGAGAGGGGGGCCGGGGGGAGAGAGAGGGGGGCCGGCGGGAGAGAGAGGGGGGCCGGGGGGAGAGAGAGGGGGGCCGGGGGCAGAGAGAGGGGGGCCGGAGGCAGAGAGAGGTGGGCCGGGGGGAGAGAGAGGGGGGCCGGGGGGAGAGAGAGGGGGGCCGGGGGGAGAGAGAGGAGGGCCGGGGGGAGAGAGAAGGGGGCCGTGGGAAGAGAGGGGGGCCGTGGGGGAGAGAGAGGGGGGCCGGGGGGAGAGAGAGAGGGGCCGGCGGGAGAGAGAGGGGGGCCGTGGGGAGAGAGAGGGGGGCCGGGGGGATAGAGAGGGGGCCGGGGGGAGAGAGAGGGGGGCCGGGCCGGGGGAAGAGAGAGGGGGGCCGGGGGGAGAGAGAAGGGGGCCGGGGGGAGAGATAGGGGGGCCGGCTGGAGAGAGAGGGGGGCCGGTGGGAGAGAGAGGGGGGCTGGGGGGAGAGAAAGGGGGGCCTTGGGGAGAGAGAGGGGGGCCGGGGAGAGAGAGGGGGGCCGGGGGGAGAGAGAGGGGGGCCGGGGGGAGGGAGAGGGGGCAGGGGGGGAGAGAGAGGGGCGGCCGGGTGGAGAGATAGGGAGGCCGGGGAGAGAGAGAGGGTGGCCGGGGGGAGAGAGAGGGGGCCGGGAGGAGAGAAAGGGGGGCCGGGGGGAGAGAGAGGGGGGCCGGGGGGAGAGAGAGGGGGGGCCGGGGGGAGAGAGAGGGCGACCGGGTGGAGAGAGAGGGAGGCAGGGGGGAGAGAGAGGGTGGCCGGAGGGAGAGAGAGGGGGGCCGGGGGGAGAGAGAGGGGGGCCGGGGGGAGAGAGAGCGGGGCCGGGGGGAGAGAGAGGGGGGCCGGGGGGAGAGAGAGGGGGGCCCGGGGGAGAGAGAGGGTGGCCGGGGGGAGAGAGAGTGGGGCCGGGGGGAGAGAGAGGGGGGCCGGGGGGAGAGAGAGGGGGCCTTGGGGAGAGAGAGGAGGGCCGGGGAGAGAGAGGGGGGCCGGGGGGAGAGAGAGGGGGGCCGGGGGGAGAGAGAGGGGGGCCGGGGGGAGAGAGAGGGGGGCCGGGGGGAGAGAGTGGGGGGCCGGCGGGAGAGAGAGGGGGGCCGGGGGGAGAGAGAGGGGGGCCGGGGGGAGAGAGAGGGGGGCCGGGGGGAGAGAGAGGGGGGCCGAGGGGAGAGAGAGGGCGGCCGGGTGGAGAGAGAGGGAGGCCGGGGGGAGAGAGAGGGGGGCCAGGGGGAGAGAGAGGGGGGCCGGGGGGAGAGAGAGGGGGGCCGGCGGAAGAGAGAGGGGGGCCGGGGGCAGAGAGAGGGGGGCCGGGAGCAGAGAGAGGGGGGCCAGGGGGAGAGAGAGGGGGGCCGGGGGGAGAGAGAGGGGGGCCGGGGGGAGAGAGAGGGGGGCCGGGGGGAGAGAGAGGAGGGCCGGGGGGAGAGAGAGGGGGGCCGTGGGGAGAGAGAGGGGGGCCGTGGGGAGAGAGAGGGGGGCCGGGGGGAGAGAGAGGGGGGCCGGGGGGAGAGAGAGGGGGGCCGTGGGGAGAGAGAGGGGGGCCGTGGGGAGAGAGAGGGGGGCCCGGGGGAGAGATAGTGGGGCCGGCGGGAGAGAGAGGGGGGCCGTGGGGAGAGAGAGGGGGGCCGGGGGGATAGAGAGGGGGGCCGGGGGGAGAGAGAGGGGGGCTGGGGGGAGAGAGATGGGGGCGGGGGGAGAGAGAGGAGGGCCGGGGGGAGAGAGAGGGGGGCCGCGGGGAGAGAGAGGGGAGCCGGGGGGAGAGAGAGGGGGGCCGGGGGGAGAGAGAGGGGGGCCGGGGGGAGAGAGAGGGGGGCCGGCGGGAGAGAGAGGGGGGCTGGGGGGAGTGAGAGGGGGGCCTTGGGGAGAGAGAGGGGGGCCGGGGGGAGAGAGAGGGGAGCCGGGGGGAGAGAGAGGGGGGCCGGGGGGAGAGAGAGGGCGGCCGGGTGGAGAGAGAGGGAGGCCGGGGGGAGAGAGAGGGTGGCCGAGGGGAGAGAGAGGGGGGCCGGGGGGAGAGAGAGGGGGGCCGGGGGGAGAGAGAGCGGGGCCGGGGGGAGAGAGAGGGGGGCCGGGAGGAGAGAGAGGGGGGCCGGGGGGAGAGAGAGGGGGGCCGGAGGGAGAGAGAGGGGGGCCACGGGGAGAGAGAGGGGAGCCGGGGGGGGAGAGAGGGGGGCCGGGGGGAGAGAGAGGGGGGCCGGGGGGAGAGAGAGGGGGGCCGGCGGGAGAGAGAGGGGGGCCGGAGGGAGAGAAAGGGGGGCCGGGGGGAGAGAGAGGGGGGCCTTGGGGAGAGAGAGGGGGGCCGGGGAGAGAAAGGGGGGCCGGGGGGAGAGAGAGGGGGGCCGGGGGGAGAGAGAGGGGGGCCGGGGGGAGAGAGAGGGCGGCCGGTTGGAGAGATAGGGAGGCCGGGGGGAGAGAGAGGGTGGCCGGGGGGAGAGAGAGGGGGGCCGGGGGGAGAGAGAGGGGGGCCGGGGGGAGAGAGAGGGGGGCCGGGGGGATAGAGAGGGCGGACGGGTGGAGAGAGAGGGAGGCAGGGGGGAGAGAGAGGGTGGCCGGGGGGAGAGAGAGGGGGGCCGGGGGGAGAGAGAGGGGGGCCTGGGGGAGAGAGAGCGGGGCCGGGGGGAGAGAGAGGGGGGCCGGGGGGAGAGAGAGGGGGGCCCGGGGGGAGAGAGAGGGGGGCCGGGGGGAGAGAGAGCGGGGCCGGGGGGAGAGAGAGGGGGGCCGGGGGGAGAGAGAGGGGGGCCCGGGGGAGAGAGACGGTGGCCGGGGGGAGAGAGAGGGGGGCCGGGGGGAGAGAGAGGGGGGCCGGGGGGAGAGAGAGGGGGCCTTGGGGAGAGAGAGGGGGGCCGGGGAGAGAGAGGGGGGCCGGGGGGAGAGAGAGGGGGGCCGGGGGGAGAGAGAGGGGGGCCGGGGGGAGAGAGAGGGGGGCCGGGGGGAGAGAGAGGGGGGCCGGCGGGAGAGAGAGGGGGGCCGGGGGGAGAGAGAGGGGGGCCGGGGGGAGAGAGAGGGGGGCCGGGGGGAGAGAGAGGGGGGCCGGCGGGAGAGAGAGGGGGGCCGGGGGGAGAGAGAGGGGGGCCGGGGGCAGAGAGAGGGGGGCCGGAGGCAGAGAGAGGTGGGCCGGGGGGAGAGAGAGGGGGGCCGGGGGGAGAGAGAGGGGGGCCGGGGGGAGAGAGAGGAGGGCCGGGGGGAGAGAGAAGGGGGCCGTGGGAAGAGAGGGGGGCCGTGGGGAGAGAGAGGGGGGCCGGGGGGAGAGAGAGAGGGGCCGGCGGGAGAGAGAGGGGGGCCGTGGGGAGAGAGAGGGGGGCCGGGGGGATAGAGAGGGGGCCGGGGGGAGAGAGAGGGGGGCCGGGCCGGGGGAAGAGAGAGGGGGGCCGGGGGGAGAGAGAAGGGGGCCGGGGGGAGAGATAGGGGGGCCGGCTGGAGAGAGAGGGGGGCCGGTGGGAGAGAGAGGGGGGCTGGGGGGAGAGAAAGGGGGGCCTTGGGGAGAGAGAGGGGGGCCGGGGAGAGAGAGGGGGGCCGGGAGGAGAGAGAGGGGGGCCGTGGGGAGAGAGAGGGGGGCAGGGGTGGAGAGAGAGGGCGGCCGGGTGGAGAGATAGGGAGGCCGGGGGGAGAGAGAGGGTGGCCGGGGGGAGAGAGAGGGGGGCCGGGGTGAGAGAGAGCGGGGCCGGGGGGAGAGAGAGGGGGGCCGGGGGGAGAGAGAGCGGGGCCCGGGGGAGAGAGACGGTGGCCGGGGGGAGAGAGAGGGGGGCCGGGGGGAGAGAGAGGGGGGCCGGGGGTAGAGAGAGGGGGGCGAGGGGGAGAGAGAGGGGGGCCGGCGGGAGAGAGAGGGGGGCCGGGGGGAGAGAGAGGGGGGGGCGGCGGGAGAGAGAGGGGGGCCGGGGGGAGAGAGAGGGGGGCCGGGGGGAGAGAGAGGGGGGCCGGCGGGAGAGAGAGGGGGGCCGGGGGGAGAGAGAGGGGGGCCGGGGGCAGAGAGAGGGGGGCCGGAGGCAGAGAGAGGTGGGCCGGGGGGAGAGAGAGGGGGGCCGGGGGGAGAGAGAGGGGGGCCGGGGGGAGAGAGAGGAGGGCCGGGGGGAGAGAGAAGGGGGCCGTGGGAAGAGAGGGGGGCCGTGGGGAGAGAGAGGGGGGCCGGGGGGAGAGAGAGAGGGGCCGGCGGGAGAGAGAGGGGGGCCGTGGGGAGAGAGAGGGGGGCCGGGGGGATAGAGAGGGGGCCGGGGGGAGAGAGAGGGGGGCCGGGCCGGGGGAAGAGAGAGGGGGGCCGGGGGGAGAGAGAAGGGGGCCGGGGGGGAGAGATAGGGGGGCCGGCTGGAGAGAGAGGGGGGCCGGTGGGAGAGAGAGGGGGGCTGGGGGGAGAGAAAGGGGGGCCTTGGGGAGAGAGAGGGGGGCCGGGGAGAGAGAGGGGGGCCGGGGGGAGAGAGAGGGGGGCCGGGGGGAGAGAGAGGGGGCAGGGGGGGAGAGAGAGGGCGGCCGGGTGGAGAGATAGGGAGGCCGGGGGGAGAGAGAGGGTGGCCGGGGGGAGAGAGAGGGGGGCCGGGAGGAGAGAAAGGGGGGCCGGGGGGAGAGAGAGGGGGGCCGGGGGGAGAGAGAGGGGGGCCGGGGGGAGAGAGAGGGCGACCGGGTGGAGAGAGAGGGAGGCAGGGGGGAGAGAGAGGGTGGCCGGAGGGAGAGAGAGGGGGGCCGGGGGGAGAGAGAGGGGGGCCGGGGGGAGAGAGAGCGGGGCCGGGGGGAGAGAGAGGGGGGCCGGGGGGAGAGAGAGGGGGGCCCGGGGGAGAGAGAGGGTGGCCGGGGGGAGAGAGAGGGGGGCCGGGGGGAGAGAGAGGGGGGCCGGGGGGAGAGAGAGGGGGCCTTGGGGAGAGAGAGGAGGGCCGGGGAGAGAGAGGGGGGCCGGGGGGAGAGAGAGGGGGGCCGGGGGGAGAGAGAGGGGGGCCGGGGGGAGAGAGAGGGGGGCCGGGGGGAGAGAGTGGGGGGCCGGCGGGAGAGAGAGGGGGGCCGGGGGGAGAGAGAGGGGGGCCGGGGGGAGAGAGAGGGGGGCCGGGGGGAGAGAGAGGGGGGCCGAGGGGAGAGAGAGGGCGGCCGGGTGGAGAGAGAGGGAGGCCGGGGGGAGAGAGAGGGGGGCCAGGGGGAGAGAGAGGGGGGCCGGGGGGAGAGAGAGGGGGGCCGGCGGAAGAGAGAGGGGGGCCGGGGGCAGAGAGAGGGGGGCCGGGAGCAGAGAGAGGGGGGCCAGGGGGAGAGAGAGGGGGGCCGGGGGGAGAGAGAGGGGGGCCGGGGGGAGAGAGAGGGGGGCCGGGGGGAGAGAGAGGAGGGCCGGGGGGAGAGAGAGGGGGGCCGTGGGGAGAGAGAGGGGGGCCGTGGGGAGAGAGAGGGGGGCCGGGGGGAGAGAGAGGGGGGCCGGGGGGAGAGAGAGGGGGGCCGTGGGGAGAGAGAGGGGGGCCGTGGGGAGAGAGAGGGGGGCCCGGGGGAGAGATAGTGGGGCCGGCGGGAGAGAGAGGGGGGCCGTGGGGAGAGAGAGGGGGGCCGGGGGGATAGAGAGGGGGGCCGGGGGGAGAGAGAGGGGGGCTGGGGGGAGAGAGATGGGGGCGGGGGGAGAGAGAGGAGGGCCGGGGGGAGAGAGAGGGGGGCCGCGGGGAGAGAGAGGGGAGCCGGGGGGAGAGAGAGGGGGGCCGGGGGGAGAGAGAGGGGGGCCGGGGGGAGAGAGAGGGGGGGCCGGCGGGAGAGAGAGGGGGGCTGGGGGGAGTGAGAGGGGGGCCTTGGGGAGAGAGAGGGGGGCCGGGGGGAGAGAGAGGGGAGCCGGGGGGAGAGAGAGGGGGGCCGGGGGGAGAGAGAGGGCGGCCGGGTGGAGAGAGAGGGAGGCCGGGGGGAGAGAGAGGGTGGCCGAGGGGAGAGAGAGGGGGGCCGGGGGGAGAGAGAGGGGGGCCGGGGGGAGAGAGAGCGGGGCCGGGGGGAGAGAGAGGGGGGCCGGGAGGAGAGAGAGGGGGGCCGGGGGGAGAGAGAGGGGGGCCGGAGGGAGAGAGAGGGGGGCCACGGGGAGAGAGAGGGGAGCCGGGGGGGGAGAGAGGGGGGCCGGGGGGAGAGAGAGGGGGGCCGGGGGGAGAGAGAGGGGGGCCGGCGGGAGAGAGAGGGGGGCCGGAGGGAGAGAAAGGGGGGCCGGGGGGAGAGAGAGGGGGGCCTTGGGGAGAGAGAGGGGGGCCGGGGAGAGAAAGGGGGGCCGGGGGGAGAGAGAGGGGGGCCGGGGGGAGAGAGAGGGGGGCCGGGGGGAGAGAGAGGGCGGCCGGTTGGAGAGATAGGGAGGCCGGGGGGAGAGAGAGGGTGGCCGGGGGGAGAGAGAGGGGGGCCGGGGGGAGAGAGAGGGGGGCCGGGGGGAGAGAGAGGGGGGCCGGGGGGATAGAGAGGGCGGACGGGTGGAGAGAGAGGGAGGCAGGGGGGAGAGAGAGGGTGGCCGGGGGGAGAGAGAGGGGGGCCGGGGGGAGAGAGAGGGGGGCCTGGGGGAGAGAGAGCGGGGCCGGGGGGAGAGAGAGGGGGGCCGGGGGGAGAGAGAGGGGGGCCCGGGGGGAGAGAGAGGGGGGCCGGGGGGAGAGAGAGCGGGGCCGGGGGGAGAGAGAGGGGGGCCGGGGGGAGAGAGAGGGGGGCCCGGGGGAGAGAGACGGTGGCCGGGGGGAGAGAGAGGGGGGCCGGGGGGAGAGAGAGGGGGGCCGGGGGGAGAGAGAGGGGGCCTTGGGGAGAGAGAGGGGGGCCGGGGAGAGAGAGGGGGGCCGGGGGGAGAGAGAGGGGGGCCGGGGGGAGAGAGAGGGGGGCCGGGGGGAGAGAGAGGGGGGCCGGGGGGAGAGAGAGGGGGGCCGGCGGGAGAGAGAGGGGGGCCGGGGGGAGAGAGAGGGGGGCCGGGGGGAGAAAGAGGGGGGCCTTGGGGAGAGAGAGGGGGGTCGGGGAGAGAGAGGGGGGCCGGGGGGAGAGAGAGGGGGGCCGGGGGGAGAGAGAGGGCGGCCGGGTGGAGAGAGAGGGAGGCCGGGGGGAGAGAGAGGGGGGCCAGGGGGAGAGAGAGGGGGGCCGGGGGGAGAGAGAGGGGGGCCGGCGGAAGAGAGAGGGGGGCCGGGGGCAGAGAGAGGGGGGCCGGGAGCAGAGAGAGGGGGGCCAGGGGGAGAGAGAGGGGGGCCGGGGGGAGAGAGAGGGGGGCTGGGGGGAGAGAGAGGGGGGCCGGGGGGAGAGAGAGGAGGGCCGGGGGGAGAGAGAGGGGGGCCGTGGGGAGAGAGAGGGGGGCCGTGGGGAGAGAGAGGGGGGCCGGGGGGAGAGAGAGGGGGGCCGGGGGGAGAGAGAGGAGGGCCGGGGGGAGAGAGAGGGGGGCCGAGGGGAGAGAGAGGGGGGCCGTGGGGAGAGAGAGGGGGGCCCGGGGGAGAGAGAGGGGGGCCGGCGGGAGAGAGAGGGGGGCCGTGGGGAGAGAGAGGGGGGCCGGGGGGATAGAGAGGGGGGCCGGGGGGAGAGAGAGGGGGGCTGGGGGGAGAGAGATGGGGGCGGGGGGAGAGAGAGGAGGGCCGGGGGGAGAGAGAGGGGGGCCGCGGGGAGAGAGAGGGGAGCCGGGGGGAGAGAGAGGGGGGCCGGGGGGAGAGAGAGGGGGGCCGGGGGGAGAGAGAGGGGGGCCGGCGGGAGAGAGAGGGGGGCCGGGGGGATAGAGAGGGGGGCCGGGGGGAGAGAGAGGGGGGCTGGGGGGAGAGAGATGGGGGCGGGGGGAGAGAGAGGAGGGCCGGGGGGAGAGAGAGGGGGGCCGCGGGGAGAGAGAGGGGAGCCGGGGGGAGAGAGAGGGGGGCCGGGGGGAGAGAGAGGGGGGCCGGGGGGAGAGAGAGGGGGGCCGACGGGAGAGAGAGGGGGGCCGGGGGGAGTGAGAGGGGGGCCTTGGGGAGAGAGAGGGGGGCCGGGGGGAGAGAGAGGGGAGCCGGGGGGAGAGAGAGGGGGGCCGGGGGGAGAGAGAGGGCGGCCGGGTGGAGAGAGAGGGAGGCCGGGGGGAGAGAGAGGGTGGCCGAGGGGAGAGAGAGGGGGGCCGGGGGGAGAGAGAGGGGGGCCGGGGGGAGAGAGAGCGGGGCCGGGGGGAGAGAGAGGGGGGCCGGGAGGAGAGAGAGGGGGGCCGGGGGGAGAGAGAGGGGGGCCGGAGGGAGAGAGAGGGGGGCCACGGGGAGAGAGAGGGGAGCCGGGGGGAGAGAGAGGGGGGCCGGGGGGAGAGAGAGGGGGGCCGGGGGGAGAGAGAGGGGGGCCGGCGGGAGAGAGAGGGGGGCCGGAGGGAGAGAAAGGGGGGCCGGGGGGAGAGAGAGGGGGGCCTTGGGGACAGAGAGGGGGGCCGGGGAGAGAAAGGGGGGCCGGGGGGAGAGAGAGGGGGGCCGGGGGGAGAGAGAGGGGGGCCGGGGGGAGAGAGAGGGCGGCCGGTTGGAGAGATAGGGAGGCCGGGGGGAGAGAGAGGGTGGCCGGGGGGAGAGAGAGGGGGGCCGGGGGGAGAGAGAGGGGGGCCGGGGGGAGAGAGAGGGGGGCCGGGGGTAGAGAGAGGGGGGCCGGGGGGAGAGAGAGGGCGGCCGGGTGGAGAGAGAGGGAGGCAGGGGGGAGAGAGAGGGTGGCCGGGGGGAGAGAGAGGGGGGCCGGGGGGAGAGAGAGGGGGGCCTGGGGGAGAGAGAGCGGGGCCGGGGGGAGAGAGAGGGGGGCCGGGGGGAGAGAGAGGGGGGCCCGGGGGAGAGAGACGGTGGCCGGGGGGAGAGAGAGGGGGGCCGGGGGGAGAGAGAGGGGGGCCGGGGGGAGAGAGAGGGGGCCTTGGGGAGAGAGAGGGGGGCCGGGGAGAGAGAGGGGGGCCGGGGGGAGAGAGAGGGGGGCCGGGGGGAGAGAGAGGGGGGCCGGCGGGAGAGAGAGGGGGGCCGGGGGGAGAGAGAGGGGGGCCGGGAGGAGAGAGAGGGGGGCCGGGGGGAGAGAGAGGGGGGCCGGAGGGAGAGAGAGGGGGGCCGGGGGGAGAGAGAGGGGGGCCGGCGGGAGAGAGAGGGGGGCCGGAGGGAGAGAAAGGGGGGCCGGAGGGAGAGAGAGGGGGGCCTTGGGGAGAGAGAGGGGGGCCGGGGAGAGAAAGGGGGGCCGGGGGGAGAGAGAGGGGGGCCGGGGGGAGAGAGAGGGGGGCCGGGGGGAGAGAGAGGGCGGCCGGTTGGAGAGATAGGGAGGCCGGGGGGAGAGATTGGGTGGCCGGGGGGAGAGAGAGGGGGGCCGGGGGGAGAGAGAGGGGGGCCGGGGGGAGAGAGAGGGGGGCCGGGGGTAGAGAGAGGGGGGCCGGGGGGAGAGAGAGGGCGGCCGGGTGGAGAGAGAGGGAGGCAGGGGGGAGAGAGAGGGTGGCCGGGGGGAGAGAGAGGGGGGCCGGGGGGAGAGAGAGGGGGGCCTGGGGGAGAGAGAGCGGGGCCGGGCGGAGAGAGAGGGGGGCCGGGGGGAGAGAGAGGGGGGCCCGGGGGAGAGAGACGGTGGCCGGGGGGAGAGAGAGGGGGGCCGGAGGGAGAGAGAGGGGGGCCGGGGGGAGAGAGAGGGGGCCTTGGGGAGAGAGAGGGGGGCCGGGGAGAGAGAGGGGGGCCGGGGGGAGAGAGAGGGGGGCCGGGGGGAGAGAGAGGGGGGCCGGGGGGAGAGAGAGGGGGGCCGGCGGGAGAGAGAGGGGGGCCGGGGGGAGAGAGAGGGGGGCCGGGGGGAGAGAGAGGGGGGCCGGGGGGAGAGAGAGGGGGGCCGGCGGGAGAGAGAGGGGGGCCGGGGGGAGAGAGAGGGGGGCCGGGGGGAGAGAGAGGGGGGCCGGGGGGAGAGAGAGGGGGCCGGGGGAGAGAGAGGGGGGCCGGGGGGAGAGAGAGGGGGGCCGGGGGGAGAGAGAGGGGGGCCAGGGGGAGAGAGAGGGGGGCCGGCGGGAGAGAGAGGGGGGCCGGGTGTAGAGAGAGGGGGGCCGGGGGGAGTGAGAGGGGGGCCTTGGGGAGAGAGAGGGGGGCCGGGGAGAGAGAGGGGGGCCGGGGGGAGAGAGAGGGGGGCCGGGGGGAGAGAGAAGGCGGCCGGGTGGAGAGAGAGGGAGGCCGGGGGGAGAGAGAGGGTGGCCTAGGGGAGAGAGAGGGGGGACGGGGGGAGAGAGAGGGGGGCCGGGGGGAGAGAGATCGGGGCCGGGGAGAGAGAGAGGGGGGCCGGGGGGAGAAAGAGGGGGACCGCGGGGAGAGAGAGGGGGGCCGGGGCGAGAGAGAGGGGGGTCGGGGGGAGAGAGAGGGGGGCCGGTGGGAGAGAGAGGGGGGCCGGGGGGAGAGAGACGGTGGCCGGGGGGAGAGAGAGGGGGGCCCTGGGACAGAGAGAGGGGGGTCAGGGGGAGAGATAGGGGGGCCGGGGGGAGAGAGAGGGGGGCCGGGGGGAGAGAGAGGGCGGGTGGGGGCAGAGAGAGGGAAGCCGGGGGGAGAGAGAGGGTAGCCGGGGGGAGAGAGAGCGGGGCCGGGGGGAGAGAGAGAGGGGCCGGGGGAGAGAGAGGGGGGCCGGGGGGAGAGAGAGGGGGGCCGTGGGGAGAGATAGGGGGGCCGTGGTGAGAGAGAGGGGGGCGGTGTGGAGAGAAAGGGGGGCCGTGTGGAGAGAGAGGGGGGTCAGGGGGAGAGAGAGGGGGGCCGGGGGGAGAGAGAGGGGGGCCGCTGGGAGAGAGAGGGGGGCCGGGGGGAGAGAGAGGGGAGCAGGGGGTAGAGAGAGGGGGGCCGGGGGGAGAGAGAGGGGGGCCGTGGGGAGAGAGAGGGGGGCCGTGGGGAGAGAGAGGGGGCCGTGGGGAGAGAGAGGGGGGCCGTGTGGAGAGAGAGGGGGGCCGTGTGGAGAGAGAGGGGGGCGGTGTGGAGAGAGAGGGGGGCCGTGTGGAGAGAGAGAGGGGCCAGGGGGAGAGAGAGGGGGCCGGAGGGAGAGAGAGGGGGGCCGGGGGGATAGAGAGGGGGGCCGGGGGGATAGAGAGGGGGGCCGGGGGGATAGAGAGTGGGGCCGGGGGGATAGAGAGGGGGGCCGGGGGGAGAGAGAGGGGGGCCGGGGGGAGAGAGAGGGGGGCCGGAGGGAGAGAGAGGGGGGCCGGGGGTAGAGAGAGGGGGGCGAGGGGAAGAGAGAGGGGGGCAGGCAGGAGAGAGAGGGGGGCCGGGGGGAGAGAGAGGGGGGCCGGGGGGAGAGAGAGGGGGGCCGGGGGCAGAGAGAGAGGGGGCCGGGGGCAGAGAGAGGGGGACCGGGGGGAGAAAGAGGGGGGCCGGGGGGAGAGAGAGGGGGGCCGGGGGGAGAGAGAGGAGGGCCGGGGGGAGAGAGAAGGGGGCCGTGGGGAGAGAGAGGGGGGCCGTGGGGAGAGAGAGGTGGGCCGGGGGGAGAGAGAGAGGGGCCGGCGGGAGAGAGAGGGGGGCCGTGGGGAGAGAGAGGGGGGCCGGGGGTTAGAGAGGGGGCCGGGGAGATAGAGAGGGGGGCCGGGGGGAGAGAGAGGGGGGCCGGGGGGAGAGAGAGGGGGGCCGGGGGGAGAGAGAGGGGGGCCGGCGGGAGAGAGAGGGGGGCCGCGGGGAGAGAGAGGGGAGCCGGGGGGACAGAGAGGGGGGCCGGGGGGAGAGAGAGGGGGGCCGGGGGGAGAGAGAGGGGGGCCGGCGGGAGAGAGAGGGGGGCCGAGGGAGAGAGAGGGGGGCCGGGGGGAGAGAGAGGGGGGCCTTGGGGAGAGAGAAGGGGGCCGGGGAGAGAGAGGGGGGCCGGGGGGAGAGAGAGGGGGCCCGGGGTGAGAGAGAGGGGGGCCGGGGGGAGAGAGAGGGCGGCCGGGTGGAGAGAGAGGGAGGCCGGGGGGAGAGAGAGGGTGGCCGGGGAGAGAGAGAGGGGGGCCGGGGGGAGAGAGAGGGGGGCCGGGGGGAGAGAGAGGGGGGCCGGGGGGAGAGAGAGGGGGGCCGGGGGAAGATAGAGGGCGGCCGGGTGGAGAGAGAGGGAGGCCGGGGGGAGAGAGAGGGTGGCCGGGGAGAGAGAGAGGGGGGCCGGGGGGAGAGAGAGGGGGCCCGGGGGGAGAGAGAGCGGGGCCGGGGGGAGAGAGAGGGGGGCTGGGGGGAGAGATAGGGGGGCCCGGGGGAGAGAGACGGTGGCCGGGGGGAGAGAGAGGGGGGCCGGGGGGAGATAGAGTTGGGCCGGGGGGAGAGAGAGGGGGCCTTGGGGAGAGAGAGGGGGGCCGGGGAGAGAGAGGGGGGCCGGGGGGAGAGAGAGGGCGGCCGGGGGGAGAGAGAGGGGGGCCGGGGGGAGAGAGAGGGGGGCCGGGGGGAGAGAGAGGGGGGCCGGTGGGAGAGAGAGGAGGGGCCGGGGGGAGAGAGAGGGGGGCCGGGGGGAGAGAGAGGGGGGCCTTGGGGAGAGAGAGGGGGGCCGGGGAGAGAGAGGGGGGCCAGGGGGAGAGAGAGGGGGGCCGGGGGGAAAGAGAGGGGGGCCGGTGGGAGAGAGAGGGCGGCCGGGTGGAGAGAGAGGGAGGCCGGGCGGAGAGAGATGGTGGCCGGGGGGAGAGAGAGGGTGGCCGGGGGGAGAGAAAGGGGGGCTGGGGGGAGAGAGAGCGGGCCGGGGGGAGAGAGAGGGGGCCCGGGGGAGAGAGACGGTGGCCGGGGGGAGAGAGAGGGGGCCGGGGGGAGATAGAGGGGGGCCGGGGGGAGAGAGAGGGGGCCTTGGGGAGAGAGAGGGGGGCCGGGGGAGAGAGAGGGGGGCCGGGGGGAGAGAGAGGGGGGCCGGGGGGAGAGAGAGGGGGGCCGGGGGGAGAGAGAGGGGGGCCTGGGGGAGAGAGAGGGGGGCCGGCGGGAGAGAGAGGAGGGGCCGGGGGGAGAGAGAGGGGTGCCGGGGGGAGAGAGAGGGGGGCCTTGGGGAGAGAGAGGGGGGCCGGGGAGATAGGGGGGTCGGGGGTGAGAGAGGGGGGCCGGGGGGAGAGAGAGGGGGGCCGGGGGGAGAGAGAGGGGGGCCGGGGGGAGAGAGAGGGGGGCCGGGGGGAGAGAGAGGGGGCCTTGGGTAGAGAGATGGGGGCCGGGAGAGAGAGGGGGGCCTGGGGGAGAGAGAGGGGGGCCGGGGGGAGAGAGAGGGGTGCCGGGGGGAGAGAGAGGGGGGCCTTGGGGAGAGAGAGGGGGGCCGGGGAGAGAGGGGGGCCGGGGGGTGAGAGAGGGGGGCCGAAGGGAGAGAGAGGGGGGCCGGGGGGAGAGAGAGGGGGGCTGGGGGGAGAGAGAGGGGGGCCGGGGGGAGAGAGGAGGGGGCCTTGGGAGAGAGAGGGGGGCCGGGGAGAGAGAGGGGGCCTGGGGGAGAGAGAGGGGGGCCGGGGGCGAGATAGAGGGGGCCGTGGGGAGAGAGAGGGGGGGCCGGGGGGAGAGAGAGGGGGGCCGGCGGGAGAGAGAGGGGGGCCGTGGGGAGAGAGAGGGCGGCCGGGGAGAGAGAAGGGGGCCTTGGGGAGAGAGAGGGGGGCCGGGGAGAGAGAGGGGGGCCTGGGGGAGAGAGAGGGGGGCCGGGGGGAGAGAGAGGGGGGCCGGGGGGAGAGAGAGGGGGGCCGGGGAAAGATAGGGGCGGCCGGGTGGAGAGAGAGGGAGGCCGGGGGGAGAGAGAGGGCGGCCGGGAGAGAGAGAGGGGGCCGGGGGGAGAGAGAGGGGGCCGCGGGGAGAGAGAGAGGGGCCTGGGGGAGAGAGAGGGGGGCCGGGGGGAGAGAGAGGGGGGCCCGGGGGAGAGAGACGGTGGCCGGGGGGAGAGAGAGGGGGGCCGGGGGGAGATAGAGTGGGGCCGGGGGGAGAGAGAGGGGGCCTTGGGGAGAGAGAGGGGGGGCCGGGGAGAGAGAGGGGGGCCGGGGGGAGAGAGAGGGGGGCCGGGGGGAGAGAGAGGGGGGGCGGGGGGAGAGAGAGGGGGGCCGGGGGGAGAGAGAGGGGGGCCGGGGGGAGATGGAGTGGGGCCGGGGGGAGAGAGAGGGGGCCTTGGGGAGAGAGAGGGGGGCCGGGGAGAGAGAGAGGGGCCGGGGGGAGAGAGAGGGGGGCCGGGGGAGAGAGAGGGGGGCCGGGGGGAGAGAGAGGGGGCCGGGGGGAGAGAGAGAGGGGGCCGGTGGGAAAGAGAGGGGGGCCGGGGGGAGAGAGAGGGGGCCGGGGGGAGTGAGAGGGGGGCCCTTGGGGAGAGAGAGGGGGGCCGGGGAGAGAGAGGGGGGCCGGGGGGAGAGAGAGGGGGGCTGGGGGGAGAGAGAAGGCGGCCGGGTGGAGAGAGAGGGAGGCCGGGGGAGAGAGAGGGTGGCCTAGGGGAGAGAGAGGGGGACGGGGGGAGAGAGAGGGGGGCCGGGGGGAGAGAGATCGGGGCCGGGGAGAGAGAGAGGGGGGCGGGGGGAGAAAGAGGGCAACCGCGGGGAGAGAGAGGGGGGGCCGGGGCGAGAGAGACGGGGGTCGGGGGGAGAGAGAGGGGGGCCGGTGGGAGAGAGAGGGGGGCCGGGGGGAGAGAGACGGTGGCCGGGGGGAGAGAGAGGGGGGCCCTGGGACAGAGAGACGGGGGTAGGGGGGAGAGATAGGCGGGCCGGGGGGAGAGAGAGGGGGCCGGGGGGAGAGAGAGGGCGGGCGGGGGCAGAGAGAGGGAAGCCGGGGAGAGAGAGAGGGTAGCCGGGGGGAGAGAGAGCGGGGCCGGGGGGAGAGAGAGGGGGGCCGGGGAGAGAGAGGGGGCCGGGGGGAGAGAGAAGGGGGCCTTGGGGAGAGATAGGGGGCCGTGGTGAGAGAGAGGGGGGCCGTGTGGAGAGAAAGGGGGGCCGTGTGGAGAGAGAGGGGGGTCAGGGGGAGAGAGAGGGGGGCCGGGGGGAGAGAGAGGGGGGCCGGGGGAGAGAGAGGGGGGCCGCTGGGAGAGAGAGGGGGGCCGGGGGAGAGAGAGGGAGCCGGGGGTAGAGAGAGGGGGGCCGGGGGGAGAGAGAGGGGGGCCGTGGGGAGTGAGAGGGGGGCCGTGGGGAGAGAGAGGGGGCCGTGGGGAGAGAGAGGTGGGCCGTGGGGAGAGAGACGGGGGCCGTGTGGAGAGAGAGGGGGGCCGTGTGCAGAGAGAGGGGGGCGGTGTGGAGAGAGAGGAGGGCCGTGTGGAGAGAGAGAGGGGCCGGGGGGAGAGAGAGGGGGGCCGGAGGGAGAGAGAGGGGGGCCGGGGGGATAGAGAGGGGGGCCGGGGGGATAGAGAGGGGGGCCGGGGGGATAGAGAGGGGGGCCGGGGGGATAGAGAGGGGGGCCGGGGGGAGAGAGAGGGGGGCCGGGGGGAGAGAGAGGGGGGCCGGAGGGAGAGAGAGGGGGGCCGGGGGTAGAGAGAGGGGGGCCAGGGGAAGAGAGAGGGGGGCAGGCAGGAGAGAGAGGGGGGCCGGGGGGAGAGAGAGGGGGGCCGGGGAGAGAGAGAGTGGGGCCGGGGGGAGAGAGAGGGGGGCCGGGGGAGAGAGAGGGGGGCCGGTGGGAGAGAGAGGGGGGCCGGGGGCAGAGAGAGGGGGGGCCGGGGGCAGAGAGAGGGGGGCCGGGGGAGAAAGAGGGGGGCCGGGGGGAGAGAGAGGGGTGCCGGGGGAGAGAGAGGAGGGCCGGGGGGAGAGAGAAGGGGGCCGTGGGGAGAGAGAGGGGGGCCGTGGGGAGAGAGAGGTGGGCCGGGGGGAGAGGGAGAGGGGCCGGCGGGAGAGAGAGGGGGGCCATGGGGAGAGAGAGGGGGGCCGGGGGTTAGAGAGGGGGCCGGGGAGATAGAGAGGGGGGCCGGGGGGAGAGAGAGGGGGGCCGGGGGGAGAGAGAGGGGGGCCGGCGGGAGAGAGAGGGGGGCGTGGGGAGAGAGAGGGGGCCGGGGGTTAGAGAGGGGGCCCGGGGAGATAGAGAGGGGGGCCGGGGGGAGAGAGAGGGGGGCCGGGGGGAGAGAGAGGGGGGCCGGCGGGAGAGAGAGGGGGGCCGGAGGGAGAGAGAGGGGGCCGCGGGGAGAGAGAGGGGAGCCGGGGGGACAGAGAGGGGGGCCGGGGGGAGAGAGAGGGGGGCCGGGGGGAGAGAGAGGGGGGCCGGCGGGAGAGAGAGGGGGGCCGGAGGGAGAGAGAGGGGGGCCGGGGGGAGAGAGAGGGGGGCCTTGGGGAGAGAGAAGGGGGCCGGGGAGAGAGAGGGGGGCCGGGGGGAGAGAGAGGGGGCCCGGGGGGAGAGAGAGGGGGGCCGGGGGGAGAGAGAGGGGGGCCGGGGGGAGAGAGAGGGGGGCCGGGGGGAGAGAGAGGGGGGCCGGGGGAAGATAGAGGGCGGCCGGGTGGAGAGAGAGGGAGGCCGGGGGGAGAGAGAGGGTGGCCGGGGGAGAGAGAGAGGGGGGCCGGGGGGAGAGAGAGGGGGGCGGGGGGAGAGAGAGCGGGGCCGGGGGGAGAGAGAGGGGGGCCGGGGGGAGAGAGAGGTGGGCCCGGGGGAGAGAGACGGTGGCCGGGGGAGAGAGAGGGGGGCCGGGGGGAGATAGAGTGGGGCCGGGGGGAGAGAGAGGGGCCTTGGGGAGAGAGAGGGGGGCCGGGGAGAGAGAGGGGGGCCGGGGCGAGAGAGAGGGGGGCCGGGGGGAGAGAGAGGGGGGCCGGGGGGAGAGAGAGGGGGGCCGGGGAGAGAGGGGGGCCGGGGGGAGAGAGGGGGGGCCGGGGGGAGAGAGAGGGGGGCCGGGGGGAGAGAGGGGGGCTGGGGGGAGAGAGAGGGGGGCCGGGGGGAGAGAGAGGGGGCCTTGGGGAGAGAGAGGGGGGCCGGGGAGAGAGAGGGGGGCCTGGGGAGACAGAGGGGGCCGGGGCGAGATAGAGGGGGGCCGTGGGGAGAGAGAGGGGGGGCCGGGGGAGAGAGAGGGGGGCTGGCGGGAGAGAGAGGGGGGCCGTGGGGAGAGAGAGGGCGGCCGGGGAGAGAGAGAGGGGGCCTTGGGGAGAGAGAGGGGGGCCGGGGAGAGAGAGGGGGGCGTGGGGAGAGAGAGGGGGGCCGGGGGGAGAGAGAGGGGGGCCGGGGGAGAGAGAGGGGGGCCGGGGAAGATAGAGGGGGGCCGGGGGGAGAGAGAGGGGGCCTTGGGGAGAGAGAGGGGGGCCGGGGAGAGAGAGGGGGGCGGGGGGAGAGAGAGGGGGGCCGGGGGAGAGAGAGGGGGGCCGGGGGGAGAGAGAGGGGGCCTGGGGGAGAGAGAGGGGGCCGGGGGGAGAGAGAGGGGGGCCTGGGGGAGAGAGAGGGGGGCCGGCGGGAGAGAGAGGAGGGGCCGGGGGGAGAGAGAGGGGTGCCGGGGGGAGAGAGAGGGGGGCCTTGGGGAGAGAGAGGGGGCCGGGGAGATAGGGGGGTCGGGGGGTGAGAGAGGGGGGCCGGGGGGAGAGAGAGGGGGGCCGGGGGGAGAGAGAGGGGGGCCGGGGGGAGAGAGAGGGGGGCCGGGGGGAGAGAGAGGGGGGCCTTGGGTAGAGAGAGGGGGGCCGGGGAGAGAGAGGGGGGCCTGGGGGAGAGAGAGGGGGGCCGGGGGGAGAGAGAGGGGTGCCGGGGGGAGAGAGAGGGGGGCCTTGGGGAGAGAGAGGGGGGCCGGGGAGAGAGGGGGGCCGGGGGTGAGAGAGGGGGGCCGGGGGGAGAGAGAGGGGGGCCGGGGGGAGAGAGAGGGGGGCTGGGGGAGAGAGAGGGGGCCGGGGGGAGAGAGAGGGGGCCTTGGGGAGAGAGAGGGGGACCGGGGAGAGAGAGGGGGGCCTGGGGGAGAGAGAGGGGGGCCGGGGCGAGATAGAGGGGGGCCGTGGGGAGAGAGAGGGGGGGCCGGGGGGAGAGAGAGGGTGGCCGGCGGGAGAGAGAGGGGGGCCGTGGGGAGAGAGAGGGCGGCCGGGGAGAGAGAGAGGGGGCCTTGGGGAGAGAGAGGGGGGCCGGGGAGAGAGAGGGGGGCCTGGGGGAGAGAGAGGGGGGCCGGAAGGAGAGAGAGGGGGGCCGGGGGGAGAGAGAGGGGGGCCGAGGGAAGATAGAGGGCGGCCGGGTGGAGAGAGAGGGAGGCCGGGGGGAGAGAGAGGGCGGCCGGGGAGAGAGAGAGGGGGGCCGGGGGGAGAGAGAGGGGGGCCGCGGGGAGAGAGAGCGGGGCCTGGGGGAAGAGAGCGGGGCCGGGGGGAGAGAGAGGGGGGCCCGGGGGAGAGAGACGGTGGCCGGGGGGAGAGAGAGGGGGGCCGGGGGGAGATAGAGTGGGGCCGGGGGGAGAGAGAGGGGGCCTTGGGGAGAGAGAGGGGGGCCGGGGAGAGAGAGGGGGGCCCGGGGGGAGAGAGAGGGGGGCCGGGGGGAGAGAGAGGGGGGGCGGGGGGAGAGAGAGGGGGCCGGGGGGAGAGAGAGGGGGGCCGGGGGGAGATGGAGTGGGGCCGGGGGGACAGAGAGGGGGCCTTGGGGAGAGAGAGGGGGGCCGGGGAGAGAGAGAGGGGCCGGGGGGAGAGAGAGGGGGGCCGGGGGAGAGAGAGGGGGGCCGGGGGGAGAGAGAGGGGGGCCGGGGGGAGAGAGAGGGGGGCCAGGGGGAGAGAGAGGGGGGCTGGTGGGAAAGAGAGGGGGGCCGGGGGGAGAGAGAGGGGGGCCGGGGGGAGTGAGAGGGGGGCCTTGGGGAGAGAGAGGGGGGCCGGGGAGAGAGAGGGGGGCCGGGGGGAGAGAGAGGGGGGCTGGGGGGAGAGAGAAGGCGGCCGGGTGGAGAGAGAGGGAGGCCGGGGGGAGAGAGAGGGTGGCCTAGGGGAGAGAGAGGGGGACGGGGGGAGAGAGAGGGGGGCCGGGGGAGAGAGATCGGGGCCGGGGAGAGAGAGAGGGGGCCGGGGGGAGAAAGAGGGCAACCGCGGGGAGAGAGAGGGGGGCCGGGGCGAGAGAGACGGGGGTCGGGGGGAGAGAGAGGGGGGCCGGTGGGAGAGAGAGGGGGGCCGGGGGGAGAGAGACGGTGGCCGGGGGGAGAGAGAGGGGGGCCCTGGGACAGAGAGACGGGGGTAGGGGGGAGAGATAGGCGGGCCGGGGGGAGAGAGAGGGGGGCCGGGGGGAGAGAGAGGGCGGGCGGGGGCAGAGAGAGGGAAGCCGGGGGGAGAGAGAGGGTAGCCGGGGGGAGAGAGAGCGGGGCGGGGGGAGAGAGAGGGGGCCGGGGGAGAGAGAGGGGGGCCGGGGGAGAGAGAAGGGGGCCGTGGGGAGAGATAGGGGGGCCGTGGTGAGAGAGAGGGGGGCCGTGTGGAGAGAAAGGGGGGCCGTGTGGAGAGAGAGGGGGGTCAGGGGGAGAGAGAGGGGGGCCGGGGGGAGAGAGAGGGGGGCCGGGGGAGAGAGAGGGGGGCCGCTGGGAGAGAGAGGGGGCCGGGGGGAGAGAGAGGGGAGCCGGGGGTAGAGAGAGGGGGGCCGGGGGGAGAGAGAGGGGGGCCGTGGGGAGAGAGAGGGGGGCCGTGGGGAGAGAGAGGGGGGCCGTGGGGAGAGAGAGGTGGGCCGTGGGGAGAGAGACGGGGGCCGTGTGGAGAGAGAGGGGGGGCCGTGTGCAGAGAGAGGGGGGCGGTGTGGAGAGAGAGGAGGGCCGTGTGGAAAGAGAGAGGGGCCGGGGGGAGAGAGAGGGGGGCCGGAGGGAGAGAGAGGGGGGCCGGGGGGATAGAGAGGGGGGCCGGGGGGATAGAGAGGGGGGCCGGGGGGATAGAGAGGGGGGCCGGGGGGATAGAGAGGGGGGCCGGGGGGAGAGAGAGGGGGGCCGGGGGGAGAGAGAGGGGGGCCGGAGGGAGAGAGAGGGGGGCCGGGGGTAGAGAGAGGGGGGCCAGGGAAGAGAGAGGGGGGCAGGCAGGAGAGAGAGGGGGGCCGGGGGGAGAGAGAGGGGGGCCGGGGAGAGAGAGAGTGGGGCCGGGGGGAGAGAGAGGGGGGCCGGGGGAGAGAGAGGGGGGCCGGTGGGAGAGAGAGGGGGGCCGGGGGCAGAGAGAGGGGGGCCGGGGGGCAGAGAGAGGGGGGCCGGGGGGAGAAAGAGGGGGGCCGGGGGGGAGAGAGAGGGGGGCCGGGGGGAGAGAGAGGAGGGCCGGGGGGAGAGAGAAGGGGGCCGTGGGGAGAGAGAGGGGGGCCGTGGGGAGAGAGAGGTGGGCCGGGGGGAGAGGGAGAGGGGCCGGCGGGAGAGAGAGGGGGGCCGTGGGGAGAGAGAGGGGGGCCGGGGGTTAGAGAGGGGGCCGGGGAGATAGAGAGGGGGCCGGGGGGAGAGAGAGGGGGGCCGGGGGGAGAGAGAGGGGGGCCGGCGGGAGAGAGAGGGGGGCCGTGGGGAGAGAGAGGGGGGCCGGGGGTTATAGAGGGGGCCGGGGAGATAGAGAGGGGGGCCGGGGGGAGAGAGAGGGGGGCCGGGGGGAGAGAGAGGGGGGGCCGGCGGGGAGAGAGAGGGGGCCGGCGGGAGAGAGAGGGGGCCGCGGGGAGAGAGAGGGGAGCCGGGGGGACAGAGAGGGGGGCCAGGGGGAGAGAGAGGGGGGCCGGGGGGAGAGAGAGGGGGGCCGGCGGGAGAGAGAGGGGGGCCGGAGGGAGAGAGAGGGGGGCCGGGGGGAGAGAGAGGGGGGCCTTGGGGAGAGAGAAGGGGGCCGGGGAGAGAGAGGGGGGCCGGGGGGAGAGAGAGGGGGCCCGGGGGGAGAGAGAGGGGGGCCGGGGGGAGAGAGAGGGCGGCCGGGTGGAGAGAGGGGGGAGGCCGGGGGGAGAGAGAGGGTGGCCGGGGAGAGAGAGAGGGGGGCCGGGGGGAGAGAGAGGGGGGCCGGGGGGAGAGAGAGGGGGGCCGGGGGAGAGAGAGGGGGGCCGGGGGAAGATAGAGGGCGGCCGGGTGGAGAGAGAGGGAGGCCGGGGGGAGAGAGAGGGTGGCCGGGGAGAGAGAGAGGGGGGCCGGGGGGAGAGAGAGGGGGGCGGGGGGAGAGAGAGCGGGGCCGGGGGAGAGAGAGTGGGGCCGGGGGGAGAGAGAGGTGGGCCCGGGGGAGAGAGACGGTGGCCGGGGGGAGAGAGAGGGGGGCCGGGGGGAGATAGAGTGGGGCCGGGGGGAGAGAGAGGGGGCCTTGGGGAGAGAGAGGGGGGCCGGGGAGAGAGAGGGGGGCCGGGGCGAGAGAGAGGGGGGCCGGGGGAGAGAGAGGGGGGCCGGGGGGAGAGAGAGGGGGGCCGGGGGGAGAGAGAGGGGGGCCGGCGGGAGAGAGAGGAGGGGCCGGGGGGAGAGAGAGGGGGGCCGGGGGGAGAGAGAGGGGGGCCGGGGGGAGAGAGAGGGGGCCGGGGGGAGAGAGAGGGGGGCCGGGGGGAGAGAGAGGGGGCCTTGGGGAGAGAGAGGGGGGCCGGGGAGAGAGAGGGGGGCCTGGGGGAGAGAGAGGGGGGCCGGGGGGAGAGAGAGGGGTGCTGGGGGGAGAGAGAGGGGGGCCTTGGGGAGAGAGAGGGGGGCCGGGGAGAGAGGGGGGCCGGGGGATGAGAGAGGGGGGCCGGGGGGAGAGAGAGGGGGGCCGGGGGGAGAGAGAGGGGGCTGGGGGGAGAGAGAGGGGGGCCGGGGGGAGAGAGAGGGGGCCTTGGGGAGAGAGAGGGGGGCCGGGGAGAGAGAGGGGGGCCTGGGGGAGACAGAGGGGGGCCGGGGCGAGATAGAGGGGGGCCGTGGGGAGAGAGAGGGGGGGCCGGGGGGAGAGAGAGGGGGGCGTGGGGGAGAGAGAGGGGGGCCGGGGGGAGAGAGAGGGGGGCCGGGGGGAGAGAGAGGGGGGCCGGGGGAAGATAGAGGGCGGCCGGGTGGAGAGAGAGGGAGGCCGGGGTGGAGAGAGAGGGCGGCCGGGGAGAGAGAGAGGGGGGCCGGGGGGAGAGAGAGGGGGGCCGGGGGGAGAGAGAGCGGGGCCTGGGGAGAGAGAGGGGGGCCGGGGGGAGAGAGAGGGGGGCCCGGGGGAGAGAGACGGTGGCCGGGGGGAGAGAGAGAGGGGGCCGGGGGGAGATAGAGTGGGGCCGGGGGAGAGAGAGGGGGCCTTGGGGAGAGAGAGGGGGGCCGGGGAGAGAGAGGGGTGCCGGGGGGAGAGAGAGGGGGCCGGGGGGAGAGAGAGGGGGGGCGGGGGGAGAGAGAGGGGGGCCGGGGGGAGAGAGAGGGGGGCCGGGGGGAGATGGAGTGGGGCCGGGGGGAGAGAGAGGGGGCCTTGGGGAGAGAGAGGGGGGCCGGGGAGAGAGAGAGGGGCCGGGGGAGAGAGAGGGGGGCCGGGGGAGAGAGAGGGGGGCCGGGGGAGAGAGAGGGGGGCCGGGGGGAGAGAGAGGGGGGCCAGGGGGAGAGAGAGGGGGACCGGTGGGAAAGAGAGGGGGGCCGGGGGGAGAGAGAGGGGGGCGGGGGGAGTGAGAGGCGGGCCTTGGGGAGAGAGAGGGGGGCCGGGGAGAGAGAGGGGGGCCGGGGGGAGAGAGAGGGGGGCTGGGGGGAGAGAGAAGGCGGCCGGGTGGAGAGAGAGGGAGGCCGGGGGGAGAGAGAGGGTGGCCTAGGGAGAGAGAGGGGGACGGGGGGAGAGAGAGGGGGGCCGGGGGGAGAGAGATCGGGGCCGGGGAGAGAGAGAGGGGGGCCGGGGGGAGAAAGAGGGCAACCGCGGGGAGAGAGAGGGGGGCCGGGGCGAGAGAGACGGGGGTCGGGGGGAGAGAGAGGGGGGCCGGTGGGAGAGAGAGGGGGGCCGGGGGGAGAGAGACGGTGGCCGGGGGGAGAGAGAGGGGGGCCCTGGGACAGAGAGACGGGGGTAGGGGGGAGAGATAGGGGGGCCGGGGGGAGAGAGAGGGGGGCCGGGGGGAGAGAGAGGGCGGGCGGGGGCAGAGAGAGGGAAGCCGGGGGGAGAGAGAGGGTAGCCGGGGGGAGAGAGAGCGGGGCCGGGGGAGAGAGAGGGGGGCCGGGGGAGAGAGAGGGGGGCCGGGGGGAGAGAGAAGGGGGCCGTGGGGAGAGATAGGGGGGCCGTGGTGAGAGAGAGGGGGGCCGTGTGGAGAGAAAGGGGGGCCGTGTGGAGAGAGAGGGGGGTCAGGGGGAGAGAGAGGGGGGCCGGGGGGAGAGAGAGGGGGGCCGGGGGGAGAGAGAGGGGGGCCGCTGGGAGAGAGAGGGGGGCCGGGGGGAGAGAGAGGGGAGCCGGGGGTAGAGAGAGGGGGGCCGGGGGGAGAGAGAGGGGGCCGTGGGGAGAGAGAGGGGGGCCGTGGGGAGAGAGAGGGGGGCCGTGGGGAGAGAGAGGTGGGCCGTGGGGAGAGAGACGGGGGCCGTGTGGAGAGAGAGGGGGGCGCGTGTGCAGAGAGAGGGGGGCGGTGTGGAGAGAGAGGAGGGCCGTGTGGAGAGAGAGAGGGGCCGGGGGGAGAGAGAGGGGGGCCGGAGGGAGAGAGAGGGGGGCCGGGGGGATAGAGAGGGGGGCCGGGGGGATAGAGAGGGGGGCCGCGGGGATAGAGAGGGGGGCCGGGGGGATAGAGAGGGGGGCCGGGGGGAGAGAGAGGGGGGCCGGGGGGAGAGAGAGGGGGGCCGGAGGGAGAGAGAGGGGGGCCGGGGGTAGAGAGAGGGGGGCCAGGGGAAGAGAGAGGGGGGCAGGCAGGAGAGAGAGGGGGGCCGGGGGAGAGAGAGGGGGGCCGGGGAGAGAGAGAGTGGGGCCGGGGGGAGAGAGAGGGGGGCCGGGGGAGAGAGAGGGGGGCCGGTGGGAGAGAGAGGGGGGCCGGGGGCAGAGAGAGGGGGGCCGGGGGCAGAGAGAGGGGGGCCGGGGGGAGAGAGAGGAGGGCCGGGGGGAGAGAGAAGGGGGCCGTGGGGAGAGAGAGGGGGGCCGTGGGGAGAGAGAGGTGGGCCGGGGGGAGAGGGAGAGGGGCCGGCGGGAGAGAGAGGGGGGGCCGTGGGGAGAGAGAGGGGGGCCGGGGGTTAGAGAGGGGGCCGGGGAGATAGAGAGGGGGGCCGGGGGGAGAGAGAGGGGGGCCGGGGGGAGAGAGAGGGGGGCCGGGGGGGAGAGAGAGGGGGGCCGGCGGGAGAGAGAGGGGGCCGCGGGGAGAGAGAGGGAGCCGGGGGGGACAGAGAGGGGGGCCGGGGGGAGAGAGAGGGGGGCCGGGGGGAGAGAGAGGGGGGCCGGCGGGAGAGAGAGGGGGGCCGGAGGGAGAGAGAGGGGGGCCGGGGGGAGAGAGAGGCGGGCCTTGGGGAGAGAGAAGGGAGCCGGGGAGAGAGAGGGGGGCCGGGGGGAGAGAGAGGGGGCCCGGGGGGAGAGAGAGGGGGGCCGGGGGGAGAGAGAGGGCGGCCGGGTGGAGAGAGGGGGAGGCCGGCGGGAGAGAGAGGGTGGCCGGGGAGAGAGAGAGGGGGGCCGGGGGGAGAGAGAGGGGGGCCGGGGGGAGAGAGAGGGGGGCCGGGGGGAGAGAGAGGGGGGGCCGGGGGAAGATAGAGGGCGGCCGGGTGGAGAGAGAGGGAGGCCGGGGGGAGAGAGAGGGTGGCCGGGGAGAGAGAGAGGGGGGCCGGGGGGAGAGAGAGGGGGGCGGGGGGAGAGAGAGCGGGGCCGGGGGGAGAGAGAGGGGGGCCGGGGGGAGAGAGAGGTGGGCCCGGGGGAGAGAGACGGTGGCCGGGGGGAGAGAGAGGGGGGCCGGGGGGAGATAGAGTGGGGCCGGGGGGAGAGAGAGGGGGGCCTTGGGGAGAGAGAGGGGGGCCGGGGAGAGAGAGGGGGGCCGGGGCGAGAGAGAGGGGGGCCGGGGGGAGAGAGAGGGGGGCCGGGGGGAGAGAGAGGGGGGCCGGGGGGAGAGAGAGGGGGGCCGGCGGGAGAGAGAGGAGGGGCCGGGGGGAGAGAGAGGGGGGCCGGGGGAGAGAGAGGGGGGCCTTGGGGAGAGAGAGGGGGGCCGGGGAGAGAGAGGGGGGCCAGGGGGAGAGAGAGGGGGGCCGGGGGGAAAGAGAGGGGGGCTGGTGGGAGAGAGAGTGCGGCCGGGTGGAGAGAGAGGGAGGCCGGGCGGAGAGAGATGGTGGCCGGGGGGAGAGAGAGGGTGGCCGGGGGGAGAGAGAGGGGGGCTGGGGGGAGAGAGAGCGGGCCGGGGGGAGAGAGAGGGGGCCCGGGGGAGAGAGACGGTGGCCGGGGGGAGAGAGAGGGGGGCCGGGGGAGATAGAGGGGGGCCAGGGGGAGAGAGAGGGGGCCTTGGGGAGAGAGAGGGGGGCCGGGGAGAGAGAGGGGGCCGGGGGGAGAGAGAGGGGGGCCGGGGGGAGAGAGAGGGGGGCCGGGGGAGAGAGAGGGGGGCCTGGGGAGAGAGAGGGGGGCCGGCGGGAGAGAGAGGAGGGGCCGGGGGGAGAGAGAGGGGGGCCGGGGGGAGAGAGAGGGGGGGCCTTGGGGAGAGAGAGGGGGCCGGGGAGAGAGGGGAGCCGGGGGGAGAGAGAGGGGGGCCGGGGGGAAAGAGAGGGGGGCCGGGGGGAGAGAGAGGGGGCCTTGGGGAGAGAGAGGGGGGCCGGGGAGAGAGAGGGGGGCCGGGGGGAGAGAGAGGGCGGCCGGGGCGAGAGAGAGGGGGGCCGGGGGGAGAGAGAGGGGGGCCGGGGGGAGAGAGAGGGGGGCCGGCGGGAGAGAGAGGGGGGCCGTGGGGAGAGAGAGGGGGGCCGGGGGGAGAGAGGGGGGCCGGGGGGAGAGAGAGGGGGCCCGGGGGGAGAGAGAGGGGGGCCGGGGGGAGAGAGAGGGCGGCCGGGTGGAGAGAGAGGGAGGCCGGGGGGAGAGAGAGGGTGGCCGGGGAGAGAGAGAGGGGGGCTTGGGGGAGAGAGAGGGGGGCCGGGGGGAGAGAGAGGGGGGCTGGGGGGAGAGAGAGGGGGGCCGGGGGAAGATAGAGGGCGGCCGGGTGGAGAGAGAGGGAGGCCGGGGGAGAGAGAGGGCGGCCGGGGAGAGAGAGAGGGGGGCCGGGGGGAGAGAGAGGGGGGGCCGGGGGGAGAGAGAGCGGGGCCGGGGGGAGAGGGGGGCCGGGGGGAGAGAGAGGGGGGCCCGGGGGAGAGAGACGGTGGCCGGGGGGAGAGAGAGGGGGGCCGGGGGGAGATAGAGTGGGGCCGGGGGAGAGAGAGGGGGCCTTGGGGAGAGAGAGGGGGGCCGGGGAGAGAGAGGGGGGCCGGGGAGAGAGAGAGGGGGGCCGGGGGGAGAGAGAGGGGGGCCGGGGGGAGAGAGAGGGGGGCCGGGGGGAGAGAGAGGGGGGCCGGCGGGAGAGAGAGGAGGGTCCGGGCGAAGAGAGAGGGGGGCCGGGGGGAGAGAGAGGGGGGCCTTGGGGAGAGAGAGGGGGGCTGGGGAGAGAGAGGGGGGCCAGGGGGAGAGAGAGGGGGGCCGGGGGGAGAGAGAAGGGGGCCGGGGGGAGAGAGAGGGCGGCCGGGTGGAGAGAGAGGGAGGCCGAGCGGAGAGAGATGGTGGCCAGGGGGGAGAGAGAGGGGGGCCGGGGGAGAGAGAGGGGGGCTGGGGGGAGAGAGAGCGGGGCCGGGGGGAGAGAGAGGGGGCCCGGGGGAGAGAGACGGTGGCCGGGGGGAGAGAGAGGGGGGCCGGGGGGAGATAGAGGGTGGCCGGGGGGAGAGAGAGGGGGCCTTGGGGAGAGAGAGGGGGGCCGGGGAGAGAGAGGGGGGCCGGGGGGAGAGAGAGGGGGGCCGGGGGGAGAGAGAGGGGGGCCGGGGGAGAGAGAGGGGGGCATGGGGGAGAGAGAGGGGGGCCGGCGGGAGAGAGAGGAGGGGCCGGGGGGAGAGAGAGGGGGGCCGGGGGGAGAGAGAGGGGGGCCTTGGGGAGAGAGAGGGGGGCCGGGGAGAGAGGGGGGCCGGGGGGAGAGATAGGGGGGCCGGGGGGAGAAAGAGGGGGGCCGGGGGGAGAGAGAGGGGGGCCGGGGGGAGAGAGAGGGGGCCTTGGGGAGAGAGAGGGGGGCCGGGGGGAGAGAGAGGGGGGCCGGGGGGAGAGAGAGGGGGGCCGTGGGGAGAGAGAGGGGGGCCGGGGGGAGAGAGAGGGGGGCCTTGGGGAGAGAGAGGGGGGCCGGGGAGAGAGAGGGGGGCCGGGGGGAGAGAGAGGGGGGCCGGGGGGAGAGAGAGGGGGCCGGGGGGAGAGAGATGGCGGCCGGGTGGAGAGAGAGGGAGACCGGGGGGAGAGAGAGGGGGGCCAGGGGGAGAGAGAGGGGGGCCGGGGGGAGAGCGAGGGGGGCCGGCGGAAGAGAGAGGGGGGCCGGGGCAGAGAGAGGGGGGCCGGGGGCAGAGAGAGGGGGGCCGGGGGGAGAGAGAGGGGGGCCGGGGGGAGAGAGAGGGGGGCCGGGGGGAGAGAGAGGAGGGCCGGGGGGAGAGAGAGGGGGGCCGTTGGGAGAGAAATGGGGGCCGTGGGGAGAGAGAGGGGGGCCCGGGGGAGAGAGAGGGGGCCTTGGGGAGAGAGAGGGGGGCCGGGGAGAGAGAGGGGGGCCGGGGGGAGAGAGAGGGGGGCCGGGGGGAGAGAGAGGGGGCCGGGGGGAGAGAGAGGGGGGCCGGGGGGAGAGAGAGGGGGGCCGGGGGGAGAGAGAGGGGGCCTTGGGGAGAGAGAGGGGGACCGGGGAGAGAGAGGGGGGCCGGGGGGAGAGAGAGGGGGGCCGGGGGGAGAGAGAGGGGGGCCGGGGGGAGAGAGAGGGGGGCCGGGGGGAGAGAGAGGGGGCCTTGGGGAGAGAGAGGGGGGCCGGGGAGAGAGAGGGGGGCCGGGGGGAGAGAGAGGGGGGCCGGGGGGAGAGAGAGGGGGCCGGGGGGAGAGAGATGGCGGCCGGGTGGAGAGAGAGGGAGACCGGGGGGAGAGAGAGGGGGGCCAGGGGGAGAGAGAGGGGGGCCGGGGGGAGAGAGAGGGGGGCCGGGGGCAGAGAGAGGGGGGCCGGGGGCAGAGAGAGGGGGGCCGGGGGGAGAGAGAGGGGGGCCGGGGGGAGAGAGAGGGGGCCGGGGGGAGAGAGAGGAGGGCGGGGGGAGAGAGAGGGGGGCCGTTGGGAGAGAAAGGGGGGCCGTGGGGAGAGAGAGGGGGGCCCGGGGGAGAGAGAGGGGGCCTTGGGGAGAGAGAGGGGGGCCGGGCAGAGAGAGGGGGGCCGGGGGGAGAGAGAGGGGGGCCGGGGGGAGAGAGAGGGGGCCGGGGGAGAGAGAGGGGGGCCGGGGGGAGAGAGAGGGGGGCCGGGGGGAGAGAGAGGGGGGCCTTGGGGAGAGAGAGGGGGGCTGGGGAGAGAGAGGGGGGCCAGGGGGAGAGAGAGGGGGGCCGGGGGGAGAGAGAAGGGGGCCGGGGGAGAGAGAGGGCGGCCGGGTGGAGAGAGAGGGAGGCCGAGCGGAGAGAGATGGTGGCCAGGGGGGAGAGAGAGGGGGGCCGGGGGGAGAGAGAGGGGGGCTGGGGGGAGAGAGAGCGGGGCCGGGGGGAGAGAGAGGGGGCCCGGGGGAGAGAGACGGTGGCCGGGGGGAGAGAGAGGGGGGCCGGGGGGAGATAGAGGGTGGCCGGGGGGAGAGAGAGGGGGCCTTGGGGAGAGAGAGGGGGGCCGGGGAGAGAGAGGGGGGCCGGGGGAGAGAGAGGGGGGCCGGGGGGAGAGAGAGGGGGGCCGGGGGGAGAGAGAGGGGGGCATGGGGGAGAGAGAGGGGGGCCGGCGGGAGAGAGAGGAGGGGCCGGGGGGAGAGAGAGGGGGGCCGGGGGGAGAGAGAGGGGGGCCTTGGGGAGAGAGAGGGGGGCCGGGGAGAGAGGGGGGCCGGGGGGAGAGATAGGGGGGCCGGGGGGAGAGAGAGGGGGGCCGGGGGGAGAGAGAGGGGGGCCGGGGGGAGAGAGAGGGGGCCTTGGGGAGAGAGAGGGGGGCCGGGGGGAGAGAGAGGGGGCCGGGGGGAGAGAGAGGGGGGCCGTGGGGAGAGAGAGGGGGGCCGGGGGGAGAGAGAGGGGGGCCTTGGGGAGAGAGAGGGGGGCCGGGGAGAGAGAGGGGGGCCGGGGGGAGAGAGAGGGGGGCCGGGGGGAGAGAGAGGGGGCCGGGGGGAGAGAGATGGCGGCCGGGTGGAGAGAGAGGGAGACCGGGGGGAGAGAGAGGGGGGCCAGGGGGAGAGAGAGGGGGGCCGGGGGGAGAGCGAGGGGGGCCGGCGGAAGAGAGAGGGGGGCCGGGGGCAGAGAGAGGGGGGCCGGGGGCAGAGAGAGGGGGGCCGGGGGGAGAGAGAGGGGGGCCGGGGGGAGAGAGAGGGGGGCCGGGGGGAGAGAGAGGAGGGCCGGGGGGAGAGAGAGGGGGGCCGTTGGGAGAGAAATGGGGGCCGTGGGGAGAGAGAGGGGGGCCCGGGGGAGAGAGAGGGGGCCTTGGGGAGAGAGAGGGGGGCCGGGGAGAGAGAGGGGGGCCGGGGGGAGAGAGAGGGGGGCCGGGGGGAGAGAGAGGGGGGCCGGGGGGAGAGAGAGGGGGGCCGGGGGGAGAGAGAGGGGGGCCGGGGGGAGAGAGAGGGGGCCTTGGGGAGAGAGAGGGGGACCGGGGAGAGAGAGGGGGGCCGGGGGGAGAGAGAGGGGGGCCGGGGGGAGAGAGAGGGGGGCCGGGGGGAGAGAGAGGGGGGCCGGGGGGAGAGAGAGGGGGCCTTGGGGAGAGAGAGGGGGGCCGGGGAGAGAGAGGGGGGCCGGGGGGAGAGAGAGGGGGGCCGGGGGGAGAGAGAGGGGGCCGGGGGGAGAGAGATGGCGGCCGGGTGGAGAGAGAGGGAGACCGGGGGGAGAGAGAGGGGGGCCAGGGGGAGAGAGAGGGGGGCCGGGGGGAGAGAGAGGGGGGCCGGGGGCAGAGAGAGGGGGGCCGGGGGCAGAGAGAGGGGGGCCGGGGGCAGAGAGAGGGGGGCCGGGGGGAGAGAGAGGGGGGCCGGGGGGAGAGAGAGGCCGGGGGAGAGAGGAGGGCCGGGGGGAGAGAGAGGGGGGCCGTTGGGAGAGAAAGGGGGGCCGTGGGGAGAGAGAGGGGGGCCCGGGGGAGAGAGAGGGGGCCTTGGGGAGAGAGAGGGGGGCCGGGCAGAGAGAGGGGGGCCGGGGGGAGAGAGAGGGGGGCCGGGGGGAGAGAGAGGGGGGCCGGGGGGAGAGAGAGGGGGGCCGGCGGGAGAGAGAGGGGGGCCGGGGGGAGAGAGAGGGGGGCCGGGGGGAGAGAGAGGGGGGCCTTGGGGAGAGAGAGGGGGGCCAGGGAGAGAGAGGGGGGCCGGGGGGATAGAGAGGGGGGCCGGGGGGAGAGAGAGGGGGCCGGGGGGAGAGAGAGGGCGGCCGGGTGGAGAGAGAGGGAGACATGGGGGAGAGAGAGGGGGGCCAGGGGGAGAGAGAGGGGGGCCGGGGGGAGAGAGAGGGGGGCCGGCGGAAGAGAGAGGGGGGCCGGGGGCAGAGAGAGGGGGGCCGGGGGCAGAGAGAGGGGGGCCGGGGGGAGAGAGAGGGGGGCTGGCAGGAGAGAGAGGGGGGTCGGGGGGAGAGAGAGGAGGGCCGGGGGGAGAGAGAGGGGGGCCGTTGGGAGAGAAAGGGGGGCCGTGGGGAGAGAGAGGGGGGCCCGGGGGAGAGAGAGGGGGGCCGGCGGGAGAGAGAGGGTGGCCGTGGGGAGAGAGAGGGGGGCCGGGGGGATAGAGAGGGGGGCCGGGGGGAGAGAGAGGGGGGCCGGGGGAGAGAGAGGGGGGCCGGGGGGAGAGAGATGGGGGCCGGGGGGAGAGAGAGGGGGGCCAGGGAGAGAGAGAGGGGGGCCAGGGAGAGAGAGAGGGGGGCCGGAGGGAGAGAGAGGGGGGCCGGGGGGAGAGAGAGGGGGGCCGGGGGGAGAGAGAGGGGGGCCGGGGGGAGAGAGAGGGCGGCCGGGTGGAGAGAGAGGGAGGCCGGGGGGAGAGAGAGGGTGGCCTAGGGGAGAGAAAGGGGGGCCGGGGGGAGAGAGAGGGGCCGGGGGGAGAGAGATCCGGGCCGGGGAGAGAGAGAGGGGGGCCGGGGGGAGAAAGAGGGGGACCGCGGGGAGAGAGAGGGGGGCCGGGGCGAGAGAGAGGGGGGCCGGGGGGAGAGAGACGGTGGCCGGGGGGAGAGAGAGGTGGGCCGGGGACAGAGAGAGGGGGGTCGGGGTGAGAGATAGGGGGGCCGGGGGGAGAGAGAGGGGGGCCGGGGGGAGAGAGAGGGCGGGCGGGGGCAGAGAGAGGGGGGCCGGGGGGAGAGAGAGGGTAGCCGAGGGGAGAGAGAGCGGGGCCGGGGGGAGAGAGAGGGGGGCCGGAGGGAGAGAGAGGGGGGCCATGGGGAGAGAGAGGGGGGCCGTGTGGAGAGAAAGGGGGGCCGTGTGGAGAGAGGGGGGTCAGGGTGAGAGAGAGGGGGGCCGGGGGGAGAGAGAGGGGGGCCGGGGGGAGAGAGAGGGTTGGCCGCTGGGAGAGAGAGGGGGGCCGGGTGGAGAGAGAGGGGAGCCGGGGGTAGAGAGAGGGGGGCCGGGGGGAGAGAGAGGGGGGCCGTGGGGAGAGAGAGGGGGGCCGTGGGGAGAGAGAGGGGGGCCCGGGGGAGAGAGAGGGGGGCTGGCGGGAGAGAGAGGGTGGCCGGGGGGATAGAGAGGGGGGCCGTTGGGAGAGAAAGGGGGGCCGTGGGGAGAGAGAGGGGGGCCCGGGGGAGAGAGAGGAAGGCCGGCGGGAGAGAAAGGGTGGCCGTGGGGAGAGAGAGGGGGGCCGGGGGGATAGAGAGGGGGGCCGGGGGGAGAGAGAGGGGGGCCGGGGGGAGAGAGAGGGGGGCCGGGGGGAGAGAGAGGGTGGCCGGGGGGAGAGAGAGGGGGGCCGGGGGGAGAGAGAGGGGGGCCGGGGGGAGAGAGAGGGGGGCCAGGGGGAGAGAGAGGGGGGCCAGCGGGAGAGAGAGGGGGGCCGGGGGGAGAGAGAGGGGGGCCGGGGGGATTGAGAGGGGGTCCTTGGGGAGAGAGAGGGGGCCGTGGAGAGAGAGGGGGGCCGGGGGGAGAGAGAGGGGGGCCGGGGGGAGAGATAGGGCGGCCGGGTGGAGAGAGAGGGAGGCCGGGGGGAGAGAGAGGGTGGCCTAGGGGAGAGAGAGGGGGGCCGGGGGGAGAGAGAGGGGCCGGGGGGAGAGAGATCGGGGCCGGGGAGAGAGAGAGGGGGGTCGGGGGGAGAAAGAGGGGGACCGCGGGGAGAGAGAGGGGGGCCGGGGGGAAAGAGACGGTGGCCGGGGGGAGAGAGAGGTGGGCCGGGGACAGAGAGAGGGGGGTCGGGGGGAGAGATAGGGGGGCCGGGGGGAGAGAGAGGGGGGCCGGGGGGAGAGAGAGGGCGGGCGGGGGCAGAGAGAGGGGGGCCGGGGGGAGAGAGAGGGTAGCCGGGGGGAGAGAGAGCGGGGCCGGGGGGAGAGAGAGGGGGACCGGGGGGAGAGAGAGGGGGGCCAGGGGGAGAGAGAGGGGGGCCGTGGGGAGAGAGAGGGGGCCGTGGTGAGAGAGAGGGGGGCCGTGTGGAGAGAAAGGGGGGCCGTGTGGAGAGAGGGGGGTCAGGGTGAGAGAGAGGGGGGCCGGGGGGAGAGAGAGGGGGGCCGGGGGGAGAGAGAGGGGGGCCGCTGGGAGAGAGAGGGGGGCCGGGGGGAGAGAGAGGGGAGCCGGGGGTAGAGAGAGGGGGGCCGGGGGGAGAGAGAGGGGGCCGTGGGGAGAGAGAGGGGGGCCGTGGGGAGAGAGAGGGGGGCCCGGGGGAGAGAGAGGGGGGCCGGCGGGAGAGAGAGGGTGGCCGGGGGGAGTGAGAGGGGGGCCGTTGGGAGAGAAAGGGGGGCCGTGGGGAGAGAGAGGGGGGCCCGGGGGAGAGAGAGGAGGGCCGGCGGGAGAGAGAGGGTGGCCGTGGGGAGAGAGAGGGGGGCCGGGGGGATAGAGAGGGGGGCCGGGGGGAGAGAGAGGGGGGCCGGGGTGAGAGAGAGTGGGGCCAGGGGGAGAGAGAGGGGGGCCGGGGCGAGAGAGAAGGGGGCCGGGGGAGAGAGAGGGGGGCCGGGGGCAGAGAGAGGGGGGCCGGGGGCAGAGAGAAGGGGGCCGGGGGGAGAAAGAGGGGGGCCGGGGGGAGAGAGAGGGGGGCCGGGGGAGAAAGAGGAGGGCCGGGGGGAGAGAGAAGGGGGCCGTGGGGAGAGAGAGGGGGGCCGTGGGGAGAGAGAGGTGGGCCGGGGGGAGAGAGAGGGGGGCCGGGGGGAGAGAGAGGGGGGCCGGGGGCAGAGAGAGGGGGGCCGGGGGCAGAGAGAGGGGGGCCGGGGGGAGAGAGAGGGGGGCCGGGGGGAGAGAGAGGGGGGCCGGGGGGAGAGAGAGGAGGGCCGGGGGGAGAGAGAGGGGGGCCGTTGGGAGAGAAAGGGGGGCCGTGGGGAGAGAGAGGGGGGCCCGGGGGAGAGAGAGGGGGCCTTGGGGAGAGAGAGGGGGGCCGGGCAGAGAGAGGGGGGCTGGGGGGAGAGAGAGGGGGGCCGGGGGGAGAGAGAGGGGGGCCGGGGGGAGAGAGAGGGGGGCCGGGGGGAGAGAGAGGGGGGCCGGCGGGAGAGAGAGGGGGGCCGGGGGGAGAGAGAGGGGGGCCGGGGGGAGAGAGAGGGGGGCCTTGGGGAGAGAGAGGGGGGCCAGGGAGAGAGAGGGGGGCCGGGGGGAGAGAGAGGGGGGCAGGGGGGAGAGAGAGGGGGCCGGGGGGAGAGAGAGGGCGGCCGGGTGGAGAGAGAGGGAGACATGGGGGAGAGAGAGGGGGGCCAGGGGGAGAGAGAGGGGGGCCGGGGGGAGAGAGAGGGGGGCCGGCGGAAGAGAGAGGGGGGCCGGGGGCAGAGAGAGGGGGGCCGGGGGCAGAGAGAGGGGGGCCGGGGGGAGAGAGAGGGGGGCTGGCAGGAGAGAGAGGGGGGTCGGGGGGAGAGAGAGGAGGGCCGGGGGGAGAGAGAGGGGGGCCGTTGGGAGAGAAAGGGGGCCGTGGGGAGAGAGAGGGGGGCCCGGGGGAGAGAGAGGGGGGCCGGCGGGAGAGAGAGGGTGGCCGTGGGGAGAGAGAGGGGGGCCGGGGGGATAGAGAGGGGGGCCGGGGGGAGAGAGAGGGGGGCCGGGGGGAGAGAGACGGGGGCCGGGGGGAGAGAGATGGGGGCCGGGGGGAGAGAGAGGGGGGCCAGGGAGAGAGAGAGGGGGGCCGGAGGGAGAGAGAGGGGGGCCGGGGGGAGAGAGAGGGGGGCCGGGGGGAGTGAGAGGGGGGCCTTGGGGAGAGAGAGGGGGGCCGGGGAGAGAGAGGGGGGCCGGGGGGAGAGAGAGGGGGGCCGGGGGGAGAGAGAGGGGGGCCGGGGGGAGAGAGAGGGCGGCCGGGTGGAGAGAGAGGGAGGCCGGGGGGAGAGAGAGGGTGGCCTAGGGGAGAGAAAGGGGGGCCGGGGGGAGAGAGAGGGGCCGGGGGGAGAGAGATCCGGGCCGGGGAGAGAGAGAGGGGGGCCGGGGGGAGAAAGAGGGGGACCGCGGGGAGAGAGAGGGGGGCCGGGGCGAGAGAGAGGGGGGCCGGGGGGAGAGAGACGGTGGCCGGGGGGAGAGAGAGGTGGGCCGGGGACAGAGAGAGGGGGGTCGGGGTGAGAGATAGGGGGGCCGGGGGGAGAGAGAGGGGGGCCGGGGGGAGAGAGAGGGCGGGCGGGGGCAGAGAGAGGGGGGCCGGGGGGAGAGAGAGGGTAGCCGAGGGGAGAGAGAGCGGGGCCGGGGGGAGAGAGAGGGGGGCCGGAGGGAGAGAGAGGGGGGCCGGGGGGAGAGAGAGGGGGGCCGTGGGGAGAGAGAGGGGGGCCGTGTGGAGAGAAAGGGGGGCCGTGTGGAGAGAGGGGGGTCAGGGTGAGAGAGAGGGGGGCCGGGGGGAGAGAGAGGGGGGCCGGGGGGAGAGAGAGGGTTGGCCGCTGGGAGAGAGAGGGGGGCCGGGTGGAGAGAGAGGGGAGCCGGGGGTAGAGAGAGGGGGGCCGGGGGGAGAGAGAGGGGGGCCGTGGGGAGAGAGAGGGGGGCCGTGGGGAGAGAGAGGGGGGCCCGGGGGAGAGAGAGGGGGGCTGGCGGGAGAGAGAGGGTGGCCGGGGGGATAGAGAGGGGGGCCGTTGGGAGAGAAAGGGGGGCCGTGGGGAGAGAGAGGGGGGCCCGGGGGAGAGAGAGGGGGCCTTGGGGAGAGAGAGGGGGGCCTTGCAGAGAGAGGGGGGCCGGGGGGAGAGAGAGGGGGGCCGGGGGGAGAGAGAGGGGGGCCGGGGGGAGAGAGAGGGGGGCCGGGGGGAGAGAGAGGGGGGCCGGCGGGAGAGAGAGGGGGGCCGGGGGGAGAGAGAGGGGGGCCGGGGGGAGAGAGAGGGGGGCCTTGGGGAGAGAGAGGGGGGCCAGGGAGAGAGAGGGGGGCCGGGGGGAGAGAGAGGGGGGCCGGGGGGAGAGAGAGGGGGCCGGGGGGAGAGAGAGGGCGGCCGGGTGGAGAGAGAGGGAGACATGGGGGAGAGAGAGGGGGGTCAGGGGGAGAGAGAGGGGGGCCGGGGGGAGAGAGAGGGGGGCCGGCGGAAGAGAGAGGGGGGCCGGGGGCAGAGAGAGGGGGGCCGAGGGCAGAGAGAGGGGGGCCGGGGGGAGAGAGAGGGGGGCTGGCAGGAGAGAGAGGGGGGTCGGGGGGAGAGAGAGGAGGGCCGGGGGGAGAGAGAGGGGGGCCGTTGGGAGAGAAAGGGGGGCCGTGGGGAGAGAGAGGGGGGCCCGGGGGAGAGAGAGGGGGGCCGGCGGGAGAGAGAGGGTGGCCGTGGGGAGAGAGAGGGGGGCCGGGGGGATAGAGAGGCGGGCCGGGGGGAGAGAGAGGGGGGCCGGGGGGAGAGAGAGGGGGGCCGGGGGGAGAGAGATGGGGGCCGGGGGGAGAGAGAGGGGGGCCAGGGAGAGAGGGAGGGGGGCCGGAGGGAGAGAGAGGGGGGCCGGGGGGAGAGAGAGGGGGGCCGGGGGGAGTGAGAGGGGGGCCTTGGGGAGAGAGAGGGGGGCCGGGGAGAGAGAGGGGGGCCGGGGGGAGAGAGAGGGGGGCCGGGGGGAGAGAGAGGGGGGCCGGGGGGAGAGAGAGGGCGGCCGGGTGGAGAGAGAGGGAGGCCGGGGGGAGAGAGAGGGTGGCCTAGGGGAGAGAAAGGGGGGCCGGGGGGAGAGAGAGGGGCCGGGGGGAGAGAGATCCGGGCCGGGGAGAGAGAGAGGGGGGCCGGGGGGAGAAAGAGGGGGACCGCGGGGAGAGAGAGGGGGGCCGGGGCGAGAGAGAGGGGGGCCGGGGGGAGAGAGACGGTGGCCGGGGGGAGAGAGAGGTGGGCCGGGGACAGAGAGAGGGGGGTCGGGGTGAGAGATAGGGGGGCCGGGGGGAGAGAGAGGGGGGCCGGGGGGAGAGAGAGGGCGGGCGGGGGCAGAGAGAGGGGGGCCGGGGGGAGAGAGAGGGTAGCCGAGGGGAGAGAGAGCGGGGCCGGGGGGAGAGAGAGGGGGGCCGGAGGGAGAGAGAGGGGGGCCGGGGGGAGAGAGAGGGGGGCCGTGGGGAGAGAGAGGGGGGCCGTGTGGAGAGAAAGGGGGGCCGTGTGGAGAGAGGGGGGTCAGGGTGAGAGAGAGGGGGGCCGGGGGGAGAGAGAGGGGGGCCGGGGGGAGAGAGAGGGTTGGCCGCTGGGAGAGAGAGGGGGGCCGGGTGGAGAGAGAGGGGAGCCGGGGGTAGAGAGAGGGGGGCCGGGGGGAGAGAGAGGGGGGCCGTGGGGAGAGAGAGGGGGGCCGTGGGGAGAGAGAGGGGGGCCCGGGGGAGAGAGAGGGGGGCTGGCGGGAGAGAGAGGGTGGCCGGGGGGATAGACAGGGGGGCCGTTGGGAGAGAAAGGGGGGCCGTGGGGAGAGAGAGGGGGGCCCGGGGGAGAGAGAGGAAGGCCGGCGGGAGAGAAAGGGTGGCCGTGGGGAGAGAGAGGGGGGCCGGGGGGATAGAGAGGGGGGCCGGGGGGAGAGAGAGGGGGGCCGGGGGGAGAGAGAGGGGGGCCGGGGGGAGAGAGAGGGGGGCCGGGGGGAGAGAGAGGGGGGCCGGGGGGAGAGAGAGGGGGGCCGGGGGAGAGAGAGGGGGGCCAGGGGGAGAGAGAGGGGGGCCAGCGGGAGAGAGAGGGGGGCCGGGGGGAGAGAGAGGGGGGCCGGGGGGATTGAGAGGGGGTCCTTGGGGAGAGAGAGGGGGGCCGGGGAGAGAGAGGGGGGCCGGGGGGAGAGAGAGGGGGGCCGGGGGGAGAGATAGGGCGGCCGGGTGGAGAGAGAGGGAGGCCGGGGGGAGAGAGAGGGTGGCCTAGGGGAGAGAGAGGGGGGCCGGGGGGAGAGAGAGGGGCCGGGGGGAGAGAGATCGGGGCCGGGGAGAGAGAGAGGGGGGCCGGGGGGAGAAAGAGGGGGACCGCGGGGAGAGAGAGGGGGGCCGGGGCGAGAGAGAGGGGGGCCGGGGGGAGAGAGAGGGGGGCCGGTGGGAGAGAGAGGGGGGCCGGGGGGAGAGAGACGGTGGCCGGGGGGAGAGAGAGGTGGGCCGGGGACAGAGAGAGGGGGGTCGGGGGGAGAGATAGGGGGGCCGGGGGGAGAGAGAGGGGGGCCGGGGGGAGAGAGAGGGCGGGCGGGGGCAGAGAGAGGGGGGCTGGGGGGAGAGAGAGGGTAGCCGGGGGGAGAGAGAGCGGGGCCGGGGGGAGAGAGAGGGGGACCGGGGGGAGAGAGAGGGGGGCCAGGGGGAGAGAGAGGGGGGCCGTGGGGAGAGAGAGGGGGGCCGTGGTGAGAGAGAGGGGGGCCGTGTGGAGAGAAAGGGGGGCCGTGTGGAGAGAGGGGGGTCAGGGTGAGAGAGAGGGGGGCCGGGGGGAGAGAGAGGGGGGCCGGGGGGAGAGAGAGGGGGGCCGCTGGGAGAGAGAGGGGGGCCGGGGGGAGAGAGAGGGGAGCCGGGGGTAGAGAGAGGGGGGCCGGGGGGAGAGAGAGGGGGGCCGTGGGGAGAGAGAGGGGGGCCGTGGGGAGAGAGAGGGGGGCCCGGGGGAGAGAGAGGGGGGCCGGCGGGAGAGAGAGGGTGGCCGGGGGGAGTGAGAGGGGGGCCGTTGGGAGAGAAAGGGGGGCCGTGGGGAGAGAGAGGGGGGCCCGGGGGAGAGAGAGGAGGGCCGGCGGGAGAGAGAGGGTGGCCGTGGGGAGAGAGAGGGGGGCCGGGGGGATAGAGAGGGGGGCCGGGGGGAGAGAGAGGGGGGCCGGGGTGAGAGAGAGTGGGGCCAGGGGGAGAGAGAGAGAAGGGGGGCCGGGGCGAGAGAGAAGGGGGCCGGGGGGAGAGAGAGGGGGGCCGGGGGCAGAGAGAGGGGGGCCGGGGGCAGAGAGAGGGGGGCCGGGGGGAGAAAGAGGGGGGCCGGGGGAGAGAGAGGGGGGCCGGGGGGAGAAAGAGGAGGGCCGGGGGGAGAGAGAAGGGGGCCGTGGGGAGAGAGAGGGGGGCCGTGGGGAGAGAGAGGTGGGCCGGGGGGAGAGAGAGAGGGGCGGGCGGGAGAGAGAGGGGGGCCGTGGGGAGAGAGAGGGGGGCCGGGGGTTAGAGAGGGGGCCGGGGAGATAGAGAGGGGGGCCGGGGGGAGAGAGAGGGGGGCCGGGGGGAGAGAGAGGGGGGCCGGGGGGAGAGAGAGGGAGCCCGGCGGGAGAGAGAGGGGGGCCGCTGGGGAGAGAGAGGGGAGCTGGGGGGACAGAGAGGGGGGCCGGGGGGAGAGAGAGGGGGGCCGGGGGGAGAGAGAGGGGGGCCGGCGGGAGAGAGAGGGGGGCCGGAGGGAGAGAGAGGGGGGCCGGGGGGAGAGAGAGGGGGGCCTTGGGGGGAGAGAAGGGGGCCGGGGAGAGAGAGGGGGGCCGGGGGAAGAGAGAGGGGGCCCGGGGGGAGAGAGAGGTGGGCCGGGGGGAGAGAGAGGGCGGCCGGGTGGAGAGAGAGGGAGGCCGGGGGGAGAGAGAGGGTGGCCGGGGAGAGAGAGAGGGGGGCCGAGGGGAGAGAGAGGGGGGCCGGGGGGAGAGAGAGGGGGGCCGGGGGGAGAGAGAGGGGGGCCGGGGGAAGATAGAGAGCGGCCGGGTGGAGAGAGAGGGAGGCCGGGGGGAGAGAGAGGGTGGCCGGGGAGAGAGAGAAGGGGGCCGGGGGGAGAGAGAGGGGGGCCGGGGGGAGAGAGAGCGGGGCCGGGGGGAGAGAGAGGGGGGCCGGGGGGAGAGAGAGGGGGTCCCGGGGGAGAGAGACGGTGGCCGGGGGGAGAGAGAGCGGGGCTGGGGGGAGATAGAGTGGGGCCGGGGGGAGAGAGAGGGGGCCTTGGGGAGAGAGAGGGAGGCCGGGGAGAGAGAGGGGGGCCGGGGGGAGAGAGATGGGGGCCGGGGGGAGAGAGAGGGGGGCCGGGGGGAGAGAGAGGGGGGCCGGGGGGAGAGAGAGGAGGGCCGGCGGGAGAAAGAGGAGGGGCCGGGGGGGAGAGAGAGGGGGGACGGGGGGAGAGAGAGGGGGGCCTTGGGGAGAAAGAGGGGGGCCGGGGAGAGAGAGGGGGGCCAGGGGGAGAGAGAGGGGGGCCGGGGGGGAGAGAGAGGGGGGCCGGTGGGAGAGAGAGGGCGGCCGGGTGGAGAGAGAGGGAGGCCGGGCGGAGAGAGATGGTGGCCGGGGGGAGAGAGAGGGTGGCCGGGGGGAGAGAGAGGGGGGCTGGGGGGAGAGAGAGCGGGCCGGGGGGAGAGAGAGGGGGCCCGGGGGAGAGAGACGGTGGCCGGGGGGAGAGAGAGGGGGGCCGGGGGGAGATAGAGGGGGGCCGGAGGGAGAGAGAGAGGGCCTTGGGGAGAGAGAGGGGGGCCGGGGAGAGAGAGGGGGGCCGGGGGGAGAGAGAGGGGGGCCGGGGGGGAGAGAGAGGGGGGCCGGGGGGAGAGAGAGGGGGGCCTGGGGGAGAGAGAGGGGGGCCGGCGGGAGAGAGAGGAGTGGCCGGGGGGAGAGAAAGGGGGGCCGGGGGGAGAGAGAGGGGGGCCTTGGGGAGAGAGAGGGGGGCCGGGGAGAGAGGGGGGCCGGGGGGGAAAGAGAGGGGGGCCGGGGGGAGAGAGAGGGGGGCCGGAGGGAGAGAGAGGGGGGCCGGGGGAGAGAGAGGGGGGCCTTGGGGGGAGAGAAGGGGGCCGGGGAGAGAGAGGGGGGGGCCGGGGGGAGAGAGAGGGGGGCCGGGGGGAGAGAGAGGGGGGCCGGCGGGAGAGAGATGGGGGCCGTGGGGAGAGAGAGGGGGGCCGGGGGGAGAGAGGGGGGCCGGGGGGAGAGAGAGGGGGCCCGGGGGGGAGAGAGAGGGGGGCCGGTGGGAGAGAGAGGGCGGCCGGGTGGAGAGAGAGGGAGGCCGGGGGGAGAGAGAGGGTGGCCGGGGAGAGAGAGAGGGGGGCCGGGGGGAGAGAGAGGGGGGCCGGGGGGAGAGAGAGGGGGGCCGGGGGGAGAGAGAGGGGGGCCGGGGAACATAGAGGGCGGCCGGGTGGAGAGAGAGGGAGGCCGGGGGGAGAGAGAGGGCGGCCGGGGAGAGAGAGAGGGGGGCCGGGGGGAGAGAGAGGGGGGCCGGGGGGAGAGAGAGCGGGGCCGGGGGGAGAGAGAGGTGGGCAGGGGGAGAGAGAGGGGGGCCCGGGGGAGAGAGACGGTGGCCGGGGGGAGAGAGAGGGGGGCCGGGTGGGAAATAGAGTGGGCCGGGGGGAGAGAGAGGAGGCCTTGGGGAGAGAGGGGGGCCGGGGAGAGAGAGGGGGGCCGGGGGGAGAGAGAGGGGGGCCGGCGGGAGAGAGAGGGGGGCCGGGGAGAGAGAGAGGGGGGCCGGCGAGAGAGAGAGGGGCCGGGCGGAGAGAGAGGGGGGCCGGGGGAGAGAGAGGGGGGCCTTGGGGAGAGAGAGGGGGCCGGGGAGAGAGAGGGGGGCCAGGGGGAGAGAGAGGGGGGCGGGGGGAGAGAGAGGGGGGCCGGGGGGGAGAGAGAGGGCGGCCGGGGTGGAGAGAGAGGGAGGCCGGGTGGAGAGAGATGGTGGCCAGGGGGGAGAGAGAGGGGGGCCAGGGGGAGAGAGAGGGGGGCCGGGGGGAGAGAGAGGGGGGCCGGGGGGAGAGAGAGGGCGGCCCGGTGGAGAGAGAGGGAGGCCGGGCGGAGAGAGATGGTGGCCAGGGGGGAGAGAGAGGGGGGCCTTGGGGAGAGAGAGGGGGGCCGGGGAGAGAGAGGGGGGCCAGGGGGAGAGAGAGGGGGCCGAGGGGAGAGAGAGGGGGGCCGGGGGGAGAGAGAGGGCGGCCGGGTGGAGAGAGAGGGAGGCCGGGCGGAGAGAGATGGTGGCCAGGGGGGAGAGAGAGGGGGGCCGGGGGGAGAGAGAGGGGGGCTGGGGGGGGATAGAGAGGGGGGCCTTGGGGAGAGAGAGGGGGGCCGGGGAGAGAGAGGGGGGCCGGGGGGAGAGAGAGGGGGGCCGGAGGGAGAGAGAGGGGGGCCGGGGGGAGAGAGAGGGGGGCCTGGGGGAGAGAGAGGGGGGCCAGCGGGGAGAGAGAGGAGGGGCCGGGGGGAGAGAGAGGGGGGCCGGGGGGAGAGAGAGGGGGGCCTTGGGGAGAGAGAGGGGGGCCGGGGGGAGAGAGAGGGGGGCCGGGGGGAGAGAGAGGGGGGCCTTGGGGAGAGAGAGGGGGGCCGGGGAGAGAGAGGGGGGCCAGGGGGAGAGAGAGGGGGGCCGGGGGGAGAGAGAGGGGGGCCGGGGGGAGAGAGAGGGCGGCCGGGTGGAGAGAGAGGGAGGCCGGGCGGAGAGAGATGGTGGCCAGGGGAGAGAGAGAGGGGGGCCAGGGGGAGAGAGAGGGGGGGCCGGGGGGAGAGAGAGGGGGGCCGGGGGGAGAGAGAGGGCGGCCCGGTGGAGAGAGAGGGAGGCCGGGCGGAGAGAGATGGTGGCCAGGGGGGAGAGAGAGGGGGGCCTTGGGGAGAGAGAGGGGGGCCGGGGAGAGAGAGGGGGGCCAGGGGGAGAGAGAGGGGGGCCGGGGGGAGAGAGAGGGGGGCCGGGGGGAGAGAGAGGGCGGCCGGGTGAGAGAGAGGGAGGCCGGGCGGAGAGAGATGGTGGCCAGGGGGGAGAGAGAGGGGGGCCGGGGGGAGAGAGAGGGGGGCTGGGGGGAGAGAGAGCGGGGCCGGGGGGAGAGAGGGGGCCCGGGGGAGAGAGACGGTGGCCGGGGGGAGAGAGAGGGGGGCCGGGGGGAGATAGAGGGTGGCCGGGGGGAGAGAGAGGGGGCCTTGGGGAGAGAGAGGGGGGCCGGGGGAGAGAGAGGGGGGCCGGGGGGAGAGAGAGGGGGGCCGGAGGGAGAGAGGGGGGCCGGGGGGAGAGAGAGGGGGGCCTGGGGGAGAGAGAGGGGGGCCAGCGGGAGAGAGAGGAGGGGCCGGGGGGAGAGAGAGGGGGGCAGGGGGGAGAGAGAGGGGGGCCTTGGGGAGAGAGAGGGGGGCCGGGGGGAGAGAGAGGGGGGGCCGGGGGGAGAGAGAGGGGGGCCTTGGGGAGAGAGAGGGGGGCCGGGGAGAGAGAGGGGGGCCAGGGGGAGAGAGAGGGGGGCCGGGGGGAGAGAGAGGGGGGCCGGGGGGAGAGAGAGGGCGGCCGGGTGGAGAGAGAGGGAGGCCGGGCGGAGAGAGATGGTGGCCAGGGGGGAGAGAGAGGGGGGCCAGGGGGAGAGAGAGGGGGGCCGGGGGGAGAGAGAGGGGGGCCGGGGGAGAGAGAGGGCGGCCCGGTGGAGAGAGAGGGAGGCTGGGCGGAGAGAGATGGTGGCCAGGGGGGAGAGAGAGGGGGGCCTTGGGGAGAGAGAGGGGGGCCGGGGGAGAGAGAGGGGGGCCAGGGGGAGAGAGAGGGGGGCGGGGGGGAGAGAGAGGGGGGGCCGGGGGGAGAGAGAGGGCGGCCGGGTGGAGAGAGAGGGAGGCCGGGGCGGAGAGAGATGGTGGCCAGGGGGGAGAGAGAGGGGGGCCGGGGGGAGAGAGAGGGGGGCTGGGGGGAGAGAGAGCGGGGCCGGGGGGAGAGAGGGGGCCCGGGGAGAGAGACGGTGGCCGGGGGGAGAGAGAGGGGGGCCGGGGGGAGATAGAGGGTGACCGGGGGGAGAGAGAGGGGGCCTTGGGGAGAGAGAGGGGGGCCGGGGAGAGAGAGGGGGGCCGGGGGGAGAGAGAGGGGGGCCGGAGGGAGAGAGAGGGGGGCCGGGGGGAGAGAGAGGGGGGCCTGGGGGAGAGAGAGGGGGGCCGGCGGGAGAGAGAGGAGGGGCCGGGGGGAGAGAGAGGGGGGGCCGGGGGGAGAGAGAGGGGGGCCTTGGGGAGAGAGAGGGGGGCCGGGGAGAGAGGGGGGCCGGGGGGAGAGAGAGGGGGGCCGGCGGGAGAGAGAGGGGGGCCGGGGGGAGAGAGAGGGGGGCCGGGGGGAGAGAGAGGGGGCCTTGGGGAGAGAGAGGGGGGCCGGGGAGAGAGAGGGGGGCCGGGGGGAGAGAGAGGGGGGCCGGGGGGAGAGAGAGGGTGGCCGGGGGGAGAGAGAGGGGGGCCGTGGGGAGAGAGAGGGGGGCCGGCCGGAGAGAGAGGGGGGCCGTGGGGAGAGAGAGGGGGGCCGGGGGGAGAGAGAGGGGGGCCTTGGGGAGAGAGAGGGGGGCCGGGGAGAGAGAGGGGGGCCGGGGGGAGAGAGAGGGAGACCGGGGGGAGAGAGAGGGGGCCGGGGGGAGAGAGATGGCGGCCGGGTGGAGAGAGAGGGAGACCGGGGGGAGAGAGAGGGGGGCCAGGGGGAGAGAGAGGGGGCCGGGGGGAGAGAGAGGGGGGCCGGCGGAAGAGAGAGGGGGGCCGGGGGCAGAGAGAGGGGGGCCGGGGGCAGAGAGAGGGGGTCCGGGGGGAGAGAGAGGGGGGCCGTTGGGAGAGAAAGGGGGGGCCGTGGGGGAGAGAGAGGGGGGCCCGGGGGAGAGAGAGGGGGGCCGGCGGTAGAGAGAGGGTGGCCGTGGGGAGAGAGAGGGGGGCCGGGGGGATAGAGAGGGGGGCCGGGGGGAGAGAGAGGGGGGCCGGGGGGAGAGAGAGGGGGGCCGGGGGAGAGAGAGGGGGCCGGGGGAGAGAGAGGGGGGCCGGGGGGAGAGAGAGGGGGGCCGGGGGGAGAGAGAGGGGGGCCGGGGGGAGAGAGAGGGGGGCCGGCGGGAGAGAGAGGGGGGCCGGGGGGAGAGAGAGGGGGGCCGGGGGGAGAGAGAGGGGGGCCTTGGGGAGAAAGAGGGGGGCCGGGGGAGAGAGAGGGGGGCCGGGGGGAGATAGAGGGGGGCCGGGGGGAGAGAGAGGGGGCCGGGGGGGAGAGAGAGGGCGGCCGGGTGGAGAGAGAGGGAGACCGGGGGAGAGAGAGGGGGCCAGGGGGAGAGAGAGGGGGGCCGGGGGGAGAGAGAGGGGGGCCGGCGGAAGAGAGAGGGGGGCCGGGGGCAGAGAGAGGGGGGCCGGGGGCAGAGAGAGGGGGCCGGGGGGAGAGAGAGGGGGGCCGGCGGGAGAGAGAGGGGGGCCGGGGGGAGAGAGAGGAGGGCCGGGGGGAGAGAGAGGGGGGCCGTTGGGAGAGAAAGGGGGGCCGTGGGGAGAGAGAGGGGGGCCCGGGGGAGAGAGAGGGGGGCCGGCGGGAGAGAGAGGGTGGCCGTGGGGAGAGAGAGGGGGGCCGGGGGGATAGAGAGGGGGGCCGGGGGGAGAGAGAGGGGGGCCGGGGGGAGAGAGAGGGGGCCGGGGGGAGAGAGAGGAGGGCCGGGGGGAGAGAGAGGGGGGCCGGGGGGAGAGAGAGGGGGGCCGGGGGGAGAGAGAGGGGGGTCAGGGGGAGAGAGAGGGGGGCCGGAGGGAGAGAGAGGAGGGGCCGGGGGGAGAGAAAGGGGGGCCGGGGGGAGAGAGAAGGGGGGCCTTGGGGAGAGAGAGGGGGGCCGGGGAGAGAGGGGGGCCGGGGGGAAAGAGAGGGGGGCCGGGGGGAGAGAGAGGGGGCCGGGGGGAGAGAGAGGGGGGCCGGGGGGAGAGAGAGGGGGGCCGGGGGGAGAGAGAGGGGGCCTTGGGGAGAGAGAGGGGGGCCGGGGAGAGAGAGGGGGGCCGGGGGGAGAGAGAGGGGGGCCGGGGCGAGAGAGAGGGGGGCCGGGGGGAGAGAGAGGGGGGCCGGGGGAGAGAGAGGGGGGCCGGCGGGAGAGAGAGGGGGGCCGTGGGGAGAGAGAGGGGGGCCGGGGGGAGAGAGGGGGGCCGGGGGGAGAGAGAGGGGGCCCGGGGGGAGAGAGAGGGGGGCCGGGGGGAGAGAGAGGGCGGCCGGGTGGAGAGAGAGGGGAGGCCGGGGGGAGAGAGAGGGTGGCCGGGGAGAGAGAGAGGGGGGCCGGGGGGAGAGAGAGGGGGGCCGGGGGGAGAGAGAGGGGGGCCGGGGGGATAGAGAGGGGGGCCGGGGGAAGATAGAGGGCGGCCGGGTGGAGAGAGAGGGAGGCCGGGGGGAGAGAGAGGGCGGCCGGGGAGAGAGAGAGGGGGGCCGGGGGGAGAGAGAGGGGGGCCGGGGGGAGAGAGAGCGGGGCCGGGGGGAGAGAGAGGGGGGCCGGGGGAGAGAGAGGGGGGCCCGGGGGAGAGAGACGGTGGCCGGGGGGAGAGAGAGGGGGGCCGGGGGGAAATAGAGTGGGGCCGGGGGGAGAGAGAGGGGGCCTTGGGGAGAGAGAGGGGGGCCGGGGAGAGAGAGGGGGGCCGGGGGGAGAGAGACAGGGGCCGGGGGAGAGAGAGGGGGGCCGGGGGGAGAGAGAGGGGGGCCGGCGGGAGAGAGAGGAGGGGCCGGGGGGAGAGAGAGGGGGGCCGGGGGGATTGAGAGGGGGTCCTTGGGGAGAGAGAGGGGGGCCGGGGAGAGAGAGGGGGGCCAGGGGGAGAGAGAGGGGGCCAGGGGGAGAGAGAGGGGGGCCGGGGGGAGAGAGAGGGCGGCCGGGTGGAGAGAGAGGGAGGCCGGGGCGGAGAGAGATGGTGGCCAGGGGGGAGAGAGAGGGGGGCCAGGGGGAGAGAGAGGGGGGCCGGGGGGAGAGAGAGGGGGGCCGGGGGGAGAGAGAGGGCGGCCCGGTGGAGAGAGAGGGAGGCCGGGCGGAGAGAGATGGTGGCCAGGGGGGAGAGAGAGGGGGGCCTTGGGGAGAGAGAGGGGGCCGGGGAGAGAGAGGGGGGCCAGGCGGAGAGAGAGGGGGGCCGGGGGGAGAGAGAGGGGGGGCCGGGGGGAGAGAGAGGGCGGCCGGGTGGAGAGAGAGGGAGGCCGGGCGGAGAGAGATGGTGGCCAGGGGGGAGAGAGAGGGGGGCCGGGGGGAGAGAGAGGGGGGCTGTGGGGAGAGAGAGCGGGGCCGGGGGGAGAGAGGGGGCCCGGGGGAGAGAGACGGTGGCCGGGGGGAGAGAGAGGGGGGCCGGGGGGAGATAGAGGGTGGCCGGGGGGAGAGAGAGGGGGCCTTGTGGAGAGAGAGGGGGGCCGGGGAGAGAGAGGGGGGCCGGGGGGAGAGAGAGGGGGGCCGGAGGGAGAGAGAGGGGGGCCGGGGGGAGAGAGAGGGGGGCCTGGGGGAGAGAGAGGGGGGCCGGCGGGAGAGAGAGGAGGGGCCACGGGGAGAGAGAGGGGGGCCGGGGGGAGAGAGAGGGGGGCCTTGGGGAGAGAGAGGGGGGCCGGGGGGAGAGAGAGGGGGGCCGGGGGGAGAGAGAGGGGGGCCTTGGGGAGAGAGAGGGGGGCCGGGGAGAGAGAGGGGGGCCAGGGGGAGAGAGAGGGGGGCCGGGGGAAGAGAGAGGGGGGCCGGGGGGAGAGAGAGGGCGGCCGGGTGGAGAGAGAGGGAGGCCGGGCGGAGAGAGATGGTGGCTAGGGGGGAGAGAGAGGGGGGCCAGGGGGAGAGAGAGGGGGGCCGGGGGGAGAGAGAGGGGGGCCGGGGGGAGAGAGAGGGCGGCCCGGTGGAGAGAGAGGGAGGCCGGGCGGAGAGAGATGGTGGCCAGGGGGGAGAGAGAGGGGGGCCTTGGGGGAGAGAGGGGGCCGGAGAGAGAGAGGGGGGCCAGGGGGAGAGAGAGGGGGCCGGGGGGAGAGAGAGGGGGGCTGGGGGGAGAGAGAGCGGGGCCGGGGGGAGAGAGGGGGCCCGGGGGAGAGAGACGGTGGCCGGGGGGAGAGAGAGGGGGGCCGGGGGGAGATAGAGGGTGGCCGGGGGGAGAGAGAGGGGGCCTTGTGGAGAGAGAGGGGGGCCGGGGAGAGAGAGGGGGGCCGGGGGGAGAGAGAGGGGGCCGGAGGGAGAGAGAGGGGGGCCGGGGGGAGAGAGAGGGGGGCCTGGGGGAGAGAGAGGGGGGCCGGCGGGAGAGAGAGGAGGGGCCACGGGGAGAGAGAGGGGGGCCGGGGGGAGAGAGAGGGGGGCCTTGGGGAGAGAGAGGGGGGCCGGGGGGAGAGAGAGGGGGGCCGGGGGGAGAGAGAGGGGGGCCTTGGGGAGAGAGAGGGGGGCCGGGGAGAGAGAGGGGGCCAGGGGGGAGAGATAGGGGGGCCGGGGGAAGAGAGAGGGGGGCCGGGGGGAGAGAGAGGGCGGCCGGGTGGAGAGAGAGGGAGGCCGGGCGGAGAGAGATGGTGGCTAGGGGGGAGAGAGAGGGGGGCCAGGGGGAGAGAGAGGGGGGCCGGGGGGAGAGAGAGGGGGGCCGGGGGGAGAGAGAGGGCGGCCCGGTGGAGAGAGAGGGAGGCCGGGCGGAGAGAGATGGTGGCCAGGGGGGAGAGAGAGGGGGGCCTTGGGGAGAGAGAGGGGGGCCGGAGAGAGAGAGGGGGGCCAGGGGGAGAGAGAGGGGGGCCGGGGGGAGAGAGAGGGGGGCCGGGGGGAGAGAGAGGGCGGCCGGGTGGAGAGAGAGGGAGGCCGGGCGGAGAGAGATGGTGGCCAGGGGGAGAGAGAGGGGGGCCGGGGGGAGAGAGAGGGGGGCTGGGGGGAGAGAGAGCGGGGCCGGGGGGAGAGAGGGGGCCCGGGGGAGAGAGAGCTGGCCGGGGGGGAGAGAGAGGGGGGCCGGGGGGAGATAGAGGGTGGCCGGGGGGAGAGAGAGGGGGCCTTGGGGGAAAGAGAGGGGGGCCGGGGAGAGAGAGGGGGGCCGGGGGAGAGAGAGGGGGGGCCGGAGGGAGAGAGAGGGGGGCCGGGGGGGAGAGAGAGGGGGGCCTGGGGAGAGGGGGGCCGGCGGGAGAGAGAGGAGGGGCCGGGGGAGAGAGAGGGGGGCCGGGGGGAGAGAGAGGGGGGCCTTGGGAGAGAGAGGGGGCCGGGGAGAGAGGGGGGCCGGGGGGAGAGAGAGGGGGGCCGGGGGGAGAGAGAGGGGGGCCGGGGGGAGAGAGAGGGGGGCCGGGGGAGAGAGAGGGGGCCTTGGGGAGAGAGAGGGGGGCCGGGGGAGAGAGAGGGGGGCCAGGGGGAGAGAGAGGGGGGCCGGGGGGAGAGAGAGGGTGGCCGGGGGGAGAGAGAGGGGGGCCGGGGGGAGAGAGAGGGGGGCCGGCAGGAGAGAGAGGGGGGCCGTGGGAAGAGAGAGGGGGGCCGGGGGGAGAGAGAGGGGAGCCTTGGGGAGAGAGAGGGGGGCCGGGGAGAGAGAGGGGGGCCGGGGGGAGAGAGAGGGGGGCCGGGGGGAGAGAGAGGGGGCCGGGGGAGAGAGATGGCGGCCGGGTGGAGAGAGAGGGAGACCGGGGGGAGAGAGAGGGGGGCCAGGGGGAGAGAGAGGGGGGCCGGGGGGAGAGAGAAGGGGGCCGGCGGAAGAGAGAGGGGGGCCGGGGGCAGAGAGAGGGGGGCCGGGGGCAGAGAGAGGGGGGCCGGGGGGAGAGAGAGGGGGGCCGGGGGAGAGAGAGGGGGGCCGGGGGGACAGAGAGGAGGGCCGGGGGAGAGAGAGGGGGGCCGTTGGGAGAGAAAGGGGGGCCGTGGGGAGAGAGAGGGGGGCCCGGGGGAGAGAGAGGGGGCCTTGGGGAGAGAGAGGGGGGCCGGGGAGAGAGAGGGGGGCCGGGGGGAGAGAGAGGGGGGCCGGGGGAGAGAGAGGGGTGCCGGGGGGAGAGAGAGGGGGCCGGGGGGAGAGAGAGGGGGGGCCGGCTGGAGAGAGAGGGGGACCGGGGGGAGGGAGAGGGGGGCCGGGGGAGAGAGAGGGGGCCTTGGGGAGAGAGAGGGGGGCCGGGGAGAGAGAGGGGGGCCGGGGGGAGAGAGAGGGGGGCCGGGGGGAGAGAGAGGGGGCCGGGGGGAGAGAGAGGGCGGCCGGGTGGAGAGAGAGGGAGACCGGGAGGAGAGAGAGGGGCCAGGGGGAGAGAGAGGGGGGCCGGGGGGAGAGAGAGGGGGGCCGGAGGAAGAGAGAGGGGGGCCGGGGGCAGAGAGAGGGGGCCGGGGGCAGAGAGAGGGGGGCCGGGGGAGAGAGAGGGGGGCCGGCGGGAGAGAGAGGGGGGCCGGGGGGAGAGAGAGGGAGGGCCGGGGGGAGAGAGAGGGGGGCCGTTGGGAGAGAAAGGGGGGCCGTGGGGAGAGAGAGGGGGACCCGGGGGAGAGAGAGGGGGGCCGGCGGGAGAGAGAGGGTGGCCGTGGGGAGAGAGAGGGGGGCCGGGGGGATAGAGAGGGGGGCCGGGGGGAGAGAGAGGGGGGCCGGGGGGAGAGAGAGGGGGGGCCGGCGGGAGAGAGAGGGGGGCCGGGGGAGAGAGAGGAGGGCCGGGGGGAGAGAGAGGGGGGCCGTTGGGAGAGAAAGGGGGGCCGTGGGGAGAGAGAGGGGGGCCCGGGGGAGAGAGAGGGGGGCCGGCGGGAGAGAGAGGGTGGCCGTGGGGAGAGAGAGGGGGGCCGGGGGGATAGAGAGGGGGGCCGGGGAGAGAGAGAGGGGGGCCGGGGGGAGAGAGAGGGGGGCCGGGGAGAGAGAGAGGGGGGCCGGGGGGAGATAGAGGGTGGCCGGGGGGAGAGAGAGGGGGGCCAGGGGGAGAGAGAGGGGGGCCGAGGGAGAGAGAGGGGTTCTGGGGGGAGAGAGAGGGCGGCCGGGGGGAGTGAGAGGGGGGCCTTGGGGAGAGAGAGGGGGGCCGGGGAGAGAGAGGGGGGCCGGGGGGAGAGAGAGCGGGCCGGGGGGAGAGAGAGGGGGGAGGGGGGAGAGAGAGGGAGGGCCGGGGGGAGAGAGAGGGTGGCCTAGGCGAGAGAGAAGGGGGCCGGGGGGAGAGAGAGGGGCCGGGGGGAGAGAGATCAGGGCCGGGGAGAGAGAGGGGGGCCGGGGGAGAAAGAGGGGGACCGCGGGGAGAGAGAGGGTGGCCGGGGCGAGAGAGAGGGGGGCCGGGGGGAGAGAGAGGGGGGCCGGTGGTAGAGAGAGGGGGGCCGGGGGGAGAGAGACGGTGGCCGGGGGGAGAGAGAGGTGGGCCGGGGACAGAGAGAGGGGGGTCGGGGGGAGAGATAGGGGGGCCGGGGGGAGAGAGAGGGGGGCCGGGGGGAGAGAGAGGGCGGGCGGGGGCAGAGAGAGGGGGGCCGGGGGGAGAGAGAGGGTAGCCGGGGGGAGAGAGAGCGGGGCCGGGGGGAGAGAGAGGGGGGCCGGGGGAGAGAGAGGGGGGCCGGGGGAGAGAGAGGGGGCCGTGGGGAGAGAGAGGGGGGCCGTGGTGAGAGAGAGGGGGGCCGTGTGGAGAGAAAAGGGGGCCGTGTGGAGAGAGGGGGGTCAGGGTGAGAAAGAGGGGGGCCGGGGGGAGAGAGAGGGGGGCCGGGGGGAGAGAGAGGGGGGCCGCTGGGGGAGAGAGGGGGCCGGGGGGAGAGAGAGGGGAGCCGGGGGTAGAGAGAGGGGGGCCGGGGGGAGAGAGAGGGGGGCCGTGGGGAGAGAGAGGGGGGCCCGGGGGAGAGAGAGGGGGGCCGGCGGGAGAGAGAGGGTGGCCGTGGGGAGAGAGAGGTGGGCCGGGGGGATAGAGAGGGTGGCCGGGGGGAGAGAGAGGGGGGCCGGGGGGAGAGAGAGGGGGCCGGGGGGAGAGAGAGGGGGCTGGGGGGAGAGAGAGGTGGGCCGGGGGGAGAGAGAGGGGGCCGGGGGGAGAGAGAGGGGGGCCGGCGGGAGAGAGAGGGGGGCCGGGGGGAGAGAGAGGGGGGCCGGGGGGATTGAGAGGGGGTCCTTGGGGAGAGAGAGGGGGCCGGGGAGAGAGAGGGGGGCCGGGGGGAGAGAGAGGGGGGCCAGGGGGAGAGAGAGGGGGCCGGGGGGAGAGAGAGGGGGCCGGGGGGAGAGAGAGGGGGGCAGGGGGGAGAGAGAGGTGGGCCGGGGGGAGAGAGAGGGGGGCCGGGGGGAGAGAGAGGGGGGCCGGCGGGAGAGAGAGGGGGGCCGGGGGGAGAGAGAGGGGGGCCGGGGGGATTGAGAGGGGGTCCTTGGGGAGAGAGAGGGGGGCCGGGGAGAGAGAGGGGGGCCGGGGGGAGAGAGAGGGGGGCCAGGGGGAGAGAGAGGGGGGCCGGGGGGAGAGAGAGGGCGGCCGGGGTGGAGAGAGATGGAGGCCGGGGGGAGAGAGAGGGTGGCCTAGGGGAGAGAGAGGGGGGCCGGGGGGAGAGAGAGGGTAGCCGGGGGGAGAGAGAGGGCGGGCGGGGGCAGAGAGAGGGGGGCCGGGGGGAGAGAGAGGGTAGCCGGGGGGAGAGAGAGAGGGGCCGGGGGGAGAGAGAGGGGGGCCGGGGGGAGAGAGAGGGGGGCCGGGGGGAGAGAGAGGGGGCCGTGGGGAGAGAGAGGGGGGCCGTGGTGAGAGAGAGGGGGGCCGTGTGGAGAGAAAGGGGGGCCGTGTGGAGAGAGGGGGGTCAGGGTGAGAGAGAGGGGGGCCGGGGGGAGAGAGAGGGGGCCGGGGGGAGAGAGAGGGGGCCGCTGGGAGAGAGAGGGGGGCCGGGGGGAGAGAGAGGGGAGCCGGGGGTAGAGAGAAGGGGGCAGGGGGGAGAGAGAGGGGGGGCCGTGGGGAGAGAGAGGGGGGCCGTGAGGAGAGAGAGGGGGGCCCGGGGGAGAGAGAGGGGGGCCGGCGGGAGAGAGAGGGTGGCCGGGGGGAGTGAGAGGGGGGCCGTTGGGAGAGAAAGAGGGGCCGTGGGGAGAGAGAGGGGGGCCCGGGGGAGAGAGAGGGGGGCCGGCGGGAGAGAGAGGGTGGCCGTGGGGAGAGAGAGGGGGGCCGGGGGGATAGAGAGGGGGGCTGGGGGGAGAGAGAGGGGGCCGGGGGAGAGAGAGGGGGGCCGGCGGGAGAGAGAGGGGGGCCGGGGGGAGAGAGAGGGGGGCCGGGGGGAGAGAGAGGGGGGCCAGGGGGAGAGAGAGGGGGGCCGGCGGGAGAGAGAGGGGGGCCGGGGGGAGAGAGAGGGGGGCCGGGGGGATTGAGAAGGGGGCCTTGGGGAGAGAGAGGGGGGCCGGGGAGAGAGAAGGGGGCCGGGCGGAGAGAGAGGGAGGCCGGGGGGAGAGAGAGGGGGGCCGGGGGGAGAGAGAGGGCGGCCGGGTGGAGAGAGAGGGAGGCCGGGGGGAGAGAGAGGGTGGCCTAGGGGAGAGAGAGGGGGGCCGGGGGGAGAGAGAGGGGCCGGGGGGAGAGAGATCGGGGCCGGGGAGAGAGAGAGGGGGGCCGGGGGGAGAAAGAGGGGGACCGCGGGGAGAGAGAGGGGGGCGGGGGGAGAGAGAGGGGGGCCGGGGGGAGAGAGAGGGGGGCCGCTGGGAGAGAGAGGGGGGCCGGGGGGAGAGAGAGGGGAGCCGGGGGTAGAGAGAGGGGGGCCGGGGGGAGAGAGAGGGGGGCCGGGGGGAGAGAGAGGGGGGCCGTGGGGAGAGAGAGGGGGGCCCGGGGGAGAGAGAGGGGGGCCGGCGGGAGAGAGAGGGTGGCCGGGGGGAGAGAGAGGGGGGCCGTTGGGAGAGAAAGGGGGGCCGTGGGGAGAGAGAGGGGGGCCGGGGGGATAGAGAGAGGGGGCCGGGGGGAGAGAGAGGGGGGCCGGGGGGAGAGAGAGGGGGGCCGGGGGGAGAGAGAGGGGGGCCGGGGGGAGAGAGAGGGGGGCCGGGGGGAGAGAGAGGGGGGCCGGGGGGAGAGAGAGGGGGGCCATTGGGAGAGAGAGGGGGGCCGGCGGGAGAGAGAGGGGGGCCAGGGGGAGAGAGAGGGGGGCCGGGGGGATTGAGAGGGGGGCCTTGGGGAGAGAGAGGGGGGCCGGGGAGAGAGGGGGCCGGGGGGAGAGAGAGGGGGGCCGGGGGGAGAGAGAGGGGGGCCGGGGGGAGAGAGAGGGCGGCCGGGTGGAGAGAGAGGGAGGCCGTGGGGAGAGAGAGGGTGGCCTAGGGAAGAGAGAGGGGGGCCGGGGGGAGAGAGAGGGGGGTCAGGGGGAGAGAGAGGGGGGCCGTGGTGAGAGAGAGGGGGGCCGTGTGGAGAGAAAGAGGGGCCGTGTGGAGAGAGGGGGGTCAGGGTGAGAGAGAGGGGGGCCGGGGGGAGAGATAGGGGGACGGGGGGAGAGAGAGGGGGGCCGCTGGGAGAGAGAGGGGGGCCGGGGGGAGAGAGAGGGGAGCCGGGGGTAGAGAGAGGGGGGCCGGGGGGAGAGAGAGGGGGGCCGTGGGGAGAGAGAGGGGGGCCGTGGGGAGAGAGAGGGGGGCCCGGGGGAGAGAGAGGGGGGCCGGCGGGAGAGAGAGGGTGGCCGGGGGGAGTGAGAGGGGGGCCGTTGAGAGAGAAAGGGGGGCCGTGGGGAGAGAGAGGGGGGCCCGGGGGAGAGAGAGGGGGGCCGGCGGGAGAGAGAGGGTGGCCGTGGGGAGAGAGAGGGGGGCCGGGGGGAGAGAGAGGGGGGCCGGGGGGATTGAGAGGGGGGCCTTGGGGAGAGAGAGGGGGGCCGGGGAGAGAGAGGGGGGCCGGGGGGAGAGAGAGGGGGCCGGGGGGAGAGAGAGGGGGGCCGGGGGGAGAGAGAGTGCGGCCGGGTGGAGAGAGAGGGAGGCCGGGGGGAGAGAGAGGGTGGCCTAGGGGAGAGAGAGGGGGGCCGGGGGGAGAGAGAGGGGCCGGGAGGAGAGAGATCGGGGCCGGGGGAGAGAGAGAGGGGGGCCGGGGGGAGAAAGAGGGGGACCGCGGGGAGAGAGAGGGGGGCCGGGGTGAGAGAAAGGGGGGCCGGGGGGAGAGAGAGGGGGGCCGCTGGGAGAGAGAGCGGGGCCGGGGGGAGAGAGAGGGGAGCCGGGGGTAGAGAGAGGGGGGCCGGGGGGAGAGAGAGGGGGCCGGGGGGAGAGAGAGGGGGGCCGTGGGGGAGAGAGAGGGGCCGGGGGGAGAGAGATCGGGGCCGGGGAGAGAGAGAGGGGGGCCGGGGGGAGAGAGAGGGGCCGGGGGGAGAGAGATCGGGGCCGGGGAGAGAGAGAGGGGGGCCGGGGGGAGAAAGAGGGGGACCGCGGGGAGAGAGAGGGGGGCGGGGGGAGAGAGAGGGGGGCCGGGGGGAGAGAGAGGGGGGCCGCTGGGAGAGAGAGGGGGGCCGGGGGGAGAGAGAGGGGAGCCGGGGGTAGAGAGAGGGGGCCGGGGGGAGAGAGAGGGGGGCCGGGGGGAGAGAGAGGGGGGCCGTGGGGAGAGAGAGGGGGGCCCGGGGGAGAGAGAGGGGGGCCGGCGGGAGAGAGAGGGTGGCCGGGGGGAGAGAGAGGGGGGCCGTTGGGAGAGAAAGGGGGGCCGTGGGGAGAGAGAGGGGGGCCGGGGGGATAGAGAGAGGGGGCCGGGGGGAGAGAGAGGGGGGCCGGGGGGAGAGAGAGGGGGGCCGGGGGGAGAGAGAGGGGGGCCGGGGGGAGAGAGAGGGGGGCCGGGGGGAGAGAGAGGGGGGCCGGGGGGAGAGAGAGGGGGGCCATTGGGAGAGAGAGGGGGGCCGGCGGGAGAGAGAGGGGGGCCAGGGGGAGAGAGAGGGGGGCCGGGGGGATTGAGAGGGGGGCCTTGGGGAGAGAGAGGGGGGCCGGGGAGAGAGGGGGGCCGGGGGGAGAGAGAGGGGGGCCGGGGGGAGAGAGAGGGGGGCCGGGGGGAGAGAGAGGGCGGCCGGGTGGAGAGAGAGGGAGGCCGTGGGGAGAGAGAGGGTGGCCTAGGGAAGAGAGAGGGGGGCCGGGGGGAGAGAGAGGGGGGTCAGGGGGAGAGAGAGGGGGGCCGTGGTGAGAGAGAGGGGGGCCGTGTGGAGAGAAAGAGGGGCCGTGTGGAGAGAGGGGGGTCAGGGTGAGAGAGAGGGGGGCCGGGGGGAGAGAGAGGGGGACGGGGGGAGAGAGAGGGGGGCCGCTGGGAGAGAGAGGGGGGCCGGGGGGAGAGAGAGGGGAGCCGGGGGTAGAGAGAGGGGGGCCGGGGGGAGAGAGAGGGGGGCCGTGGGGAGAGAGAGGGGGGCCGTGGGGAGAGAGAGGGGGGCCCGGGGGAGAGAGAGGGGGGCCGGCGGGAGAGAGAGGGTGGCCGGGGGGAGTGAGAGGGGGGCCGTTGAGAGAGAAAGGGGGGCCGTGGGGAGAGAGAGGGGGGCCCGGGGGAGAGAGAGGGGGGCCGGCGGGAGAGAGAGGGTGGCCGTGGGGAGAGAGAGGGGGGCCGGGGGGAGAGAGAGGGGGGCCGGGGGGATTGAGAGGGGGGCCTTGGGGAGAGAGAGGGGGGCCGGGGAGAGAGAGGGGGGCCGGGGGGAGAGAGAGGGGGGCCGGGGGGAGAGAGAGGGCGGCCGGGGGGAGAGAGAGTGCGGCCGGGTGGAGAGAGAGGGAGGCCGGGGGAGAGAGAGGGTGGCCTAGGGGAGAGAGAGGGGGGCCGGGGGGAGAGAGAGGGGCCGGGGGGAGAGAGATCGGGGCCGGGGAGAGAGAGAGGGGGGCCGGGGGGAGAAAGAGGGGGACCGCGGGGAGAGAGAGGGGGGCCGGGGTGAGAGAAAGGGGGGCCGGGGGGAGAGAGAGGGGGGCCGCTGGGAGAGAGAGCGGGGCCGGGGGAGAGAGAGGGGAGCCGGGGGTAGAGAGAGGGGGGCCGGGGGGAGAGAGAGGGGGCCGGGGGGAGAGAGAGGGGCGCCGTGGGGGAGAGAGGGGGGCCCGGTGGAGAGAGAGGGGGGCCGGCGGGAGAGAGAGGGTGGCCGGGGGGAGAGAGAGGGGGGCCGTTGGGAGAGAAAGGGGGGCCGTGGGGAGAGAGAGGGGGGTCGGGGGGAGAGATAGGGGGGCCGGGGGGAGAGATCGGGGCCGGGGAGAGAGAGAGGGGGGCCGGGGGGAGAGAGAGGGGGGCCGGGGGGAGAGAGAGGGGGGCCGGGGGGAGAGAGAGGGGGGCCGGGGGGAGAGAGAGGGGGGCCAGGGGGAGAGAGAGGGGGGCCGGCGGGAGAGAGAGGGGGCCAGGGGGAGAGAGAGGGGGGCCGGGGGGATTGAGAGGGGGGCCGGGGGTAGAGAGAGGGGGGCCGCTGGGAGAGAGAGGGGGGCCGGGGGGAGAGAGAGGGGAGCCGGGGGGAGAGAGAGGGGTGCCGGGGGGAGAGAGAGGGCGGCCGGGTGGAGAGAGAGGGAGGCCGGGGGGAGAGAGAGGGTGGCCTAGGGGAGAGAGAGGGGGGCCGGGGGGAGAGAGAGGGGGGCCGTGGGGAGAGAGAGGGGGGCCGTGGTGAGAGAGAGGGGTCCGTGTGGAGAGAAAGGGGGGCCGTGTGGAGAGAGGGGGGTCAGGGTGAGAGAGAGGGGGGCCGGGGGGAGAGAGAGGGGGGCCGGGGGTAGAGAGAGGGGGGCCGCTGGGAGAGAGAGGGGGGCCGGGGGGAGAGAGAGGGGAGCCGGGGGTAGAGAGAGGGGGGCAGGGGGGAGAGAGAGGGGGGCCGTGGGGAGAGAGAGGGGGGCCGTGAGGAGAGAGAGGGGGGCCCGGGGGAGAGAGAGGGGGGCCGGCGGGAGAGAGAGGGTGGCCGGGGGGAGTGAGAGGGGGGCCGTTGGGAGAGAAAGAGGGGCCGTGGGGAGAGAGAGGGGGGCCCGGGGGAGAGAGAGGGGGGCCGGCGGGAGAGAGAGGGTGGCCGGGGGGAGTGAGAGGGGGGCCGTTGAGAGAGAAAGGGGGGCCGTGGGGAGAGAGAGGGGGGCCCGGGGGAGAGAGAGGGGGGCCGGCGGGAGAGAGAGGGTGGCCGTGGGGAGAGAGAGGGGGGCCGGGGGGAGAGAGAGGGGGGCCGGGGGGATTGAGAGGGGGGCCTTGGGGAGAGAGAGGGGGGCCGGGGAGAGAGAGGGGGGCCGGGGGGAGAGAGAGGGGGGCCGGGGGGAGAGAGAGGGCGGCCGGGGGGAGAGAGAGTGCGGCCGGGTGGAGAGAGAGGGAGGCCGGGGGGAGAGAGAGGGTGGCCTAGGGGAGAGAGAGGGGGGCCGGGGGGAGAGAGAGGGGCCGGGGGGAGAGAGATCGGGGCCGGGGAGAGAGAGAGGGGGGCCGGGGGGAGAAAGAGGGGGACCGCGGGGAGAGAGAGGGGGGCCGGGGTGAGAGAAAGGGGGGCCGGGGGGAGAGAGAGGGGGGCCGCTGGGAGAGAGAGCGGGGCCGGGGGGAGAGAGAGGGGAGCCGGGGGTAGAGAGAGGGGGGCCGGGGGGAGAGAGAGGGGGCCGGGGGGAGAGAGAGGGGGGCCGTGGGGGAGAGAGGGGGGCCCGGTGGAGAGAGAGGGGGGCCGGCGGGAGAGAGAGGGTGGCCGGGGGGAGAGAGAGGGGGGCCGTTGGGAGAGAAAGGGGGGCCGTGGGGAGAGAGAGGGGGGTCGGGGGGAGAGATAGGGGGGCCGGGGGGAGAGATCGGGGCCGGGGAGAGAGAGAGGGGGGCCGGGGGGAGAGAGAGGGGGGCCGGGGGGAGAGAGAGGGGGGCCGGGGGGAGAGAGAGGGGGGCCGGGGGGAGAGAGAGGGGGGCCAGGGGGAGAGAGAGGGGGGCCGGCGGGAGAGAGAGGGGGCCAGGGGGAGAGAGAGGGGGGCCGGGGGGATTGAGAGGGGGGCCGGGGGTAGAGAGAGGGGGGCCGCTGGGAGAGAGAGGGGGGCCGGGGGGAGAGAGAGGGGAGCCGGGGGTAGAGAGAGGGGGGCAGGGGGGAGAGAGAGGGGGGCCGTGGGGAGAGAGAGGGGGGCCGTGAGGAGAGAGAGGGGGGCCCGGGGGAGAGAGAGGGGGGCCGGCGGGAGAGAGAGGGTGGCCGGGGGGAGTGAGAGGGGGGCCGTTGGGAGAGAAAGAGGGGCCGTGGGGAGAGAGAGGGGGGCCCGGGGGAGAGAGAGGGGGGCCGGCGGGAGAGAGAGGGTGGCCGTGGGGAGAGAGAGGGGGGCCAGGGGGAGAGAGAGGGGGGCCGGGGGGATTGAGAAGGGGGCCTTGGGGAGAGAGAGGGGGGCCGGGGGGATAGAGAGGGGGGCTGGGGGGAGAGAGAGGGGGGCCGGGGGGAGAGAGAGGGGGGCCGGCGGGAGAGAGAGGGGGGCCGGGGGGAGAGAGAGGGGGGCCGGGGGGAGAGAGAGGGGGGCCAGGGGGAGAGAGAGGGGGGCCGGCGGGAGAGAGAGGGGGGCCAGGGGGAGAGAGAGGGGGGCCGGGGGGATTGAGAAGGCGGCCTTGGGGAGAGAGAGGGGGGCCGGGGAGAGAGAGGGGGGCCGGGGGGAGAGAGAGGGGGGCCGGGGGGAGAGAGAGGGGGGCCGTGGGGAGAGAGAGGGCGGCCGGGTGGAGAGAGAGGGAGGCCGGGGGGAGAGAGAGGGTGGCCTAGGGGAGAGAGAGGGGGGCCGGGGGGAGAGAGAGGGGCCGGGGGGAGAGAGATCGGGGCCGGGGAGAGAGAGAGGGGGGCCGTGGGGAGAAAGAGGGGGACCGCGGGGAGAGAGAGGGGGGCGGGGGGAGAGAGAGGGGGGCCGGGGGGAGAGAGAGGGGGGCCGCTGGGAGAGAGAGGGGAGGCCGGGGGGAGAGAGAGGGGAGCCGGGGGTAGAGAGAGGGGGGCCGGGGGGAGAGAGAGGGGGGCCGGGGGGAGAGAGAGGGGGGCCGTGGGGAGAGAGAGGGGGGCCCGGGGGAGAGAGAGGGGGGCCGGCGGGAGAGAGAGGGTGGCCGGGGGGAGAGAGAGGGGGGCCGTTGGGAGAGAAAGGGGGGCCGTGGGGAGAGAGAGGGGGGCCCGGGGGAGAGAGAGGGGGGCCGGCGGGAGAGAGAGGGTGGCCGTGGGGAGAGAGAGGGGGGCCGGGGGGATAGAGAGAGGGGGCCGGGGGGAGAGAGAGGGGGGCCGGGGGGAGAGAGAGGGGGGCCGGGGGGAGAGAGAGGGGGGCCGGGGGGAGAGAGAGGGGGGCCGGGGGGAGAGAGAGGGGGGCCGGGGGGAGAGAGAGGGGGGCCATTGGGAGAGAGAGGGGGGCCGGCGGGAGAGAGAGGGGGGCCAGGGGGAGAGAGAGGGGGGCCGGGGGGATTGAGAGGGGGGCCTTGGGGAGAGAGAGGGGGGCCGGGGAGAGAGGGGGGCCGGGGGGAGAGAGAGGGGGGCCGGGGGGATAGAGAGAGGGGGCCGGGGGGAGAGAGAGGGGGGCCGGGGGGAGAGAGAGGGGGGCTGGGGGGAGAGAGAGGGGGGCCGGGGGGAGAGAGAGGGGGGCCGGGGGGAGAGAGAGGGGGGCCGGGGGGAGAGAGAGGGGGGCCAGGGGGAGAGAGAGGGGGGCCGGACGGGAGAGAGAGGGGGGCCGGGGGGATTGAGAGGGGGCCTTGGGGAGAGAGAGGGGGGCCGGGGAGAGAGAGGGGGGCCGGGGGGAGAGAGAGGGGGGCCGGGGGGAGAGAGAGGGGTGCCGGGGGGAGAGAGAGGGCGGCCGGGTGGAGAGAGAGGGAGGCCGGGGGGAGAGAGAGGGTGGCCTAGGGGAGAGAGAGGGGGGCCGGGGGGAGAGAGAGGGGCCGGGGGGAGAGAGATCGGGGCCGGGGAGAGAGAGAGGGGGGCCGGGGGGAGAAAGAGGGGGACCGCCGGGAGAGAGAGGGGGGCCGGGGCGAGAGAGAGGGGGGCCGGGGCGAGAGAGAGGGGGGCCGGGGGGAGAGAGAGGGGGGCCGTGGGGAGAGAGAGGGGGGCCGTGGTGAGAGAGAGGGGTCCGTGTGGAGAGAAAGGGGGGCCGTGTGGAGAGAGGGGGGTCAGGGTGAGAGAGAGGGGGGCCGGGGGGAGAGAGAGGGGGGCCGGGGGGAGAGAGAGGGGAGCCGGGGGTAGAGAGAGGGGGGCAGGGGGGAGAGAGAGGGGGGCCGTGGGGAGAGAGAGGGGGGCCGTGAGTAGAGAGAGGGGGGCCCGGGGGAGAGAGAGGGGGGCCGGCGGGAGAGAGAGGGTGGCCGGGGGGAGTGAGAGGGGGGCCGTTGGGAGAGAAAGAGGGGCCGTGGGGAGAGAGAGGGGGGCCCAGGGGAGAGAGAGGGGGGCCGGCGGGAGAGAGAGGGTGGCCGTGGGGAGAGAGAGGGGGGCCGGGGGGATAGAGAGGGGGGCTGGGGGGAGAGAGAGGGGGGCCGGGGGGAGAGAGAGGGGGGCCGGCGGGAGAGAGAGGGGGGCCGGGGGGAGAGAGAGGGGGGCCGGGGGGAGAGAGAGGGGGGCCTGGGGGAGAGAGAGGGGGGCCGGCGGGAGAGAGAGGGGGGCCAGGGGGAGAGAGAGGGGGGCCGGGGGGATTGAGAAGGGGGCCTTGGGGAGAGAGAGGGGGGCCGGGGAGAGAGAGGGGGGCCGGGGGGAGAGAGAGGGGGGCCGGGGGGAGAGAGAGGGGGGCCGTGGGGAGAGAGAGGGCGGCCGGGTGGAGAGAGAGGGAGGCCGGGGGGAGAGAGAGGGTGGCCTAGGGGAGAGAGAGGGGGGCCGGGGGGAGAGAGAGGGGCCGGGGGGAGAGAGATCGGGGCCGGGGAGAGAGAGAGGGGGGCCGGGGGGAGAAAGAGGGGGACCGCGGGGAGAGAGAGGGGGGCGGGGGGAGAGAGAGGGGGGCCGGGGGGAGAGAGAGGGGGGCCGCTGGGAGAGAGAGGGGAGGCCGGGGGGAGAGAGAGGGGAGCCGGGGGTAGAGAGAGGGGGGCCGGGGGGAGAGAGAGGGGGGCCGGGGGGAGAGAGAGGGGGGCCGTGGGGAGAGAGAGGGGGGCCCGGGGGAGAGAGAGGGGGGCCGGCGGGAGAGAGAGGGTGGCCGGGGGGAGAGAGAGGGGGGCCGGCGGGAGAGAGAGGGTGGCCGTGGGGAGAGAGAGGGGGGCCGGGGGGATAGAGAGAGGGGGCCGGGGGGAGAGAGAGGGGGGCCGGGGGAAGAGAGAGGGGGGCCGGGGGGAGAGAGAGGGGGGCCGGGGGGAGAGAGAGGGGGGCCGGGGGGAGAGAGAGGGGGGCCGGGGGGAGAGAGAGGGGGGCCATTGGGAGAGAGAGGGGGGCCGGCGGGAGAGAGAGGGGGGCCAGGGGGAGAGAGAGGGGGGCCGGGGGGATTGAGAGGGGGGCCTTGGGGAGAGAGAGGGGGGCCGGGGAGAGAGGGGTCCGGGGGGAGAGAGAGGGGGGCCGGGGGGATAGAGAGAGGGGGCCGGGGGGAGAGAGAGGGGGGCCGGGGGGAGAGAGAGGGGGGCTGGGGGGAGAGAGAGGGGGGCCGGGGGGAGAGAGAGGGGGGCCGGGGGGAGAGAGAGGGGGGCCGGGGGGAGAGAGAGGGGGGCCAGGGGGAGAGAGAGGGGGGCCGGACGGGAGAGAGAGGGGGGCCGGGGGGATTGAGAGGGGGGCCTTGGGGAGAGAGAGGGGGGCCGGGGAGAGAGAGGGGGGCCGGGGGGAGAGAGAGGGGGGCCGGGGGGAGAGAGAGGGGTGCCGGGGGGAGAGAGAGGGCGGCCGGGTGGAGAGAGAGGGAGGCCGGGGGGAGAGAGAGGGTGGCCTAGGGGAGAGAGAGGGGGGCCGGGGGGAGAGAGAGGGGCCGGGGGGAGAGAGATCGGGGCCGGGGAGAGAGAGAGGGGGGCCGGGGGGAGAAAGAGGGGGACCGCCGGGAGAGAGAGGGGGGCCGGGGCGAGAGAGAGGGGGGCCGGGGGGAGAGAGAGGGGGGCCGGTGGGAGAGAGAGGGGGGCCGGGGGGAGAGAGACGGTGGCCGGGGGGAGAGAGAGGGGGGCCGGGGACAGAGAGAGGGGGGTCGGGGGGAGAGATAGGGGGGCCGGGGGGAGAGATCGGGGCCGGGGAGAGAGAGAGGGGGGCCGGGGGGAGAGAGAGGGGGGCCGGGGGGAGAGAGAGGGGGGCCGGGGGGAGAGAGAGGGGGGCCGGGGGGAGAGAGAGGGGGGCCAGGGGGAGAGAGAGGGGGGCCGGCGGGAGAGAGAGGGGGCCAGGGGGAGAGAGAGGGGGGCCGGGGGGATTGAGAGGGGGGCCTTGGGGAGAGAGAGGGGGGCCGGGGAGAGAGAGGGGGGCCGGGGGGAGAGAGAGGGCGGCCGGGGGGAGAGAGAGGGGTGCCGGGGGGAGAGAGAGGGCGGCCGGGTGGAGAGAGAGGGAGGCCGGGGGGAGAGAGAGGGTGGCCTAGGGGAGAGAGAGGGGGGCCGGGGGGAGAGAGAGGGGGGCCGTGGGGAGAGAGAGGGGGGCCGTGGTGAGAGAGAGGGGGGCCGTGTGGAGAGAAAGGGGGGCCGTGTGGAGAGAGGGGGGTCAGGGTGAGAGAGAGGGGGGCCGGGGGGAGAGAGAGGGGGGCCGGGGGGAGAGAGAGGGGGGCCGCTGGGAGAGAGAGGGGGGCCGGGGGGAGAGAGAGGGGAGCCGGGGGTAGAGAGAGGGGGGCAGGGGGGAGAGAGAGGGGGGCCGTGGGGAGAGAGAGGGGGGCCGTGAGGAGAGAGAGGGGGGCCCGGGGGAGAGAGAGGGGGGCCGGCGGGAGAGAGAGGGTGGCCGGGGGGAGTGAGAGGGGGGCCGTTGGGAGAGAAAGAGGGGCCGTGGGGAGAGAGAGGGCGGCCCGGGGGAGAGAGAGGGGGGCCGGCGGGAGAGAGAGGGTGGCCGTGGGGAGAGAGAGGGGGGCCGGGGGGATAGAGAGGGGGGCTGGGGGGAGAGAGAGGGGGGCCGGGGGGAGAGAGAGGGTGGCCGGCGGGAGAGAGAGGGGGGCCGGGGGGAGAGAGAGGGGGGCCGGGGGGAGAGAGAGGGGGGCCAGGGGGAGAGAGAGGGGGGCCGGCGGGAGAGAGAGGGGGGCCAGGGGGAGAGAGAGGGGGGCCGGGGGGATTGAGAAGGGGGCCTTGGGGAGAGAGAGGGGGGCCGGGGAGAGAGAGGGGGGCCGAGGGGAGAGAGAGGGGGGCCGGGGGGAGAGAGAGGGGGGCCGGGGGGAGAGAGAGGGCGGCCGGGTGGAGAGAGAGGGAGGCCGGGGGGAGAGAGAGGGTGGCCTAGGGGAGAGAGAGGGGGGCCGGGGGGAGAGAGAGGGGCCGGGGGGAGAGAGATCGGGGCCGGGGAGAGAGAGAGGGGGGCCGGGGGGAGAAAGAGGGGGACCGCGGGGAGAGAGAGGGGGGCGGGGGGAGAGAGAGTTGGGCCGGGGGGAGAGAGAGGGGGGCCGCTGGGAGAGAGAGGGGGGCCGGGGGGAGAGAGAGGGGAGCCGGGGGTAGAGAGAGGGGGGCCGGGGGGAGAGAGAGGGGGGCCGGGGGGAGAGAGAGGGGGGCCGTGGGGAGAGAGAGGGGGGCCCGGGGGAGAGAGAGGGGGGCCGGCGGGAGAGAGAGGGTGGCCGGGGGGAGAGAGAGGGGGGCCGTTGGGAGAGAAAGGGGGGCCGTGGGGAGAGAGAGGGGGGCCCGGGGGAGAGAGAGGGGGGCCGGCGGGAGAGAGAGGGTGGCCGTGGGGAGAGAGAGGGGGGCCGGGGGGATAGAGAGAGGGGGCCGGGGGGAGAGAGAGGGGGGCCGGGGGGAGAGAGAGGGGGGCCGGGGGGAGAGAGAGGGGGGCCGGGGGGAGAGAGAGGGGGGCCGGGGGGAGAGAGAGGGGGGCCGGTGGGAGAGAGAGGGGGGCCGGGGGGAGAGAGAGGGGGGCCGGGGACAGAGAGAGGGGGGTCGGGGTGAGAGATAGGGGGGCCGGGGGGAGAGAGATGGCGGACGGGGGCAGAGAGAGGGGGGCCGGGGGGAGAGAGAGGGGGGCCGGGGGGAGAGAGAGGGGGGCCGTGGGGAGAGAGAGGGGGGCCGTGTGGAGAGAGGGGGGTCAGGGTGAGAGAGAGGGGGGCCGGGGGGAGAGAGAGGGGGGCCGGGGGGAGAGCGAGGGGGGCCGCTGGGAGAGAGAGGGGGGCCGGGGGGAGAGAGAGGGGAGCCGGGGGTAGAGAGAGGGGGGCAGGGGGGAGAGAGAGGGGGGCCGTGGGGAGAGAGAGGGGGGCCGTGAGGAGAGAGAGGGGGGCCCGGGGGAGAGAGAGGGGGGCCGGCGGGAGAGAGAGGGTGGCCGGGGGGAGTGAGAGGGGGGCCGTTGGGAGAGAAAGAGGGCCCGTGGGGAGAGAGAGGGGGGCCCGGGGGAGAGAGAGGGGGGCCGGCGGGAGAGAGAGGGTGGCCGTGGGGAGAGAGAGGGGGGCCGGGGGGATAGAGAGGGGGGCTGGGGGGAGAGAGAGGGGGGCCGGGGGGAGAGAGAGGGGGGCCGGGGGGATAGAGAGGGGGGCTGGGGGGAGAGAGAGGGGGCCCGGGGGGAGAGAGAGGGGGGCCGGCGGGAGAGAGAGGGGGGCCGGGGGGAGAGAGAGGGGGGCCGGGGGAGAGAGAGGGGGGCCAGGGGGAGAGAGAGGGGGGCCGGCGGGAGAGAGAGGGGGGCTAGGGGGAGAGAGAGGGGGGCCGGGGGGATTGAGAAGGGGGCCTTGGGGAGAGAGAGGGGGGCCGGGGAGAGAGAGGGGGGCCGAGGGGAGAGAGAGGGGGGCCGGGGGGAGAGAGAGGGGGGCCGGGGGGAGAGAGAGGGCGGCCGGGTGGAGAGAGAGGGAGGCCGGGGCGAGAGAGAGGGTGGCCTAGGGGAGAGAGAGGGGGGCCGGGGGGAGAGAAAGGGGGGCCGTGGGGAGAGAGAGGGGGGCCCGGGGGAGAGAGAGGGGGGCCGGCGGGAGAGAGAGGGTGGCCGTGGGGAGAGAGAGGGGGGCCGGGGGGATAGAGAGAGGGGGCCGGGGGGAGAGAGAGGGGGGCCGGGGGGAGAGAGAGGGGGGCCGGGGGGAGAGAGAGGGGGGCCGGGGGGAGAGAGAGGGGGGCCGGGGGGAGAGAGAGGGGGGCCGGTGGGAGAGAGAGGGGGGCCGGGGGGAGAGAGAGGGGGGCCGGGGACAGAGAGAGGGGGGTCGGGGTGAGAGATAGGGGGGCCGGGGGGAGAGAGATGGCGGACGGGGGCAGAGAGAGGGGGGCCGGGGGGAGAGAGAGGGGGGCCGGGGGGAGAGAGAGGGGGGCCGTGGGGAGAGAGAGGGGGGCCGTGTGGAGAGAGGGGGGTCAGGGTGAGAGAGAGGGGGGCCGGGGGGAGAGAGAGGGGGGCCGGGGGGAGAGCGAGGGGGGCCGCTGGGAGAGAGAGGGGGGCCGGGGGGAGAGAGAGGGGAGCCGGGGGTAGAGAGAGGGGGGCAGGGGGGAGAGAGAGGGGGGCCGTGGGGAGAGAGAGGGGGGCCGTGAGGAGAGAGAGGGGGGCCCGGGGGAGAGAGAGGGGGGCCGGCGGGAGAGAGAGGGTGGCCGGGGGGAGTGAGAGGGGGGCCGTTGGGAGAGAAAGAGGGCCCGTGGGGAGAGAGAGGGGGGCCCGGGGGAGAGAGAGGGGGGCCGGCGGGAGAGAGAGGGTGGCCGTGGGGAGAGAGAGGGGGGCCGGGGGGATAGAGAGGGGGGCTGGGGGGAGAGAGAGGGGGGCCGGGGGGAGAGAGAGGGGGGCCGGGGGGATAGAGAGGGGGGCTGGGGGGAGAGAGAGGGGGCCCGGGGGGAGAGAGAGGGGGGCCGGCGGGAGAGAGAGGGGGGCCGGGGGGAGAGAGAGGGGGGCCGGGGGAGAGAGAGGGGGGCCAGGGGGAGAGAGAGGGGGGCCGGCGGGAGAGAGAGGGGGGCTAGGGGGAGAGAGAGGGGGGCCGGGGGGATTGAGAAGGGGGCCTTGGGGAGAGAGAGGGGGGCCGGGGAGAGAGAGGGGGGCCGAGGGGAGAGAGAGGGGGGCCGGGGGGAGAGAGAGGGGGGCCGGGGGGAGAGAGAGGGCGGCCGGGTGGAGAGAGAGGGAGGCCGGGGGGAGAGAGAGGGTGGCCTAGGGGAGAGAGAGGGGGGCCGGGGGGAGAGAGAGGGGCCGGGGGGAGAGAGATCGGGGCCGGGGAGAGAGAGAGGGGGGCCGGGGGGAGAAAGAGGGGGACCGCGGGGAGAGAGAGGGGGGCGGGGGGAGAGAGAGGGGGGCCGGGGGGAGAGAGAGGGGGGCCGCTGGGAGAGAGAGGGGGGCCGGGGGGAGAGAGAGGGGAGCCGGGGGTAGAGAGAGGGGGGCCGGGGGGAGAGAGAGGGGGGCCGGGGGGAGAGAGAGGGGGGCCGTGGGGAGAGAGAGGGGGGCCCGGGGGAGAGAGAGGGGGGCCGGCGGGAGAGAGAGGGTGGCCGGGGGGAGAGAGAGGGGGGCCGTTGGGAGAGAAAGGGGGGCCGTGGGGAGAGAGAGGGGGGCCCGGGGGAGAGAGAGGGGGCTCCGGCGGGAGAGAGAGGGTGGCCGTGGGGAGAGAGAGGGGGGCCGGGGGGATAGAGAGAGGGGGCCGGGGGGAGAGAGAGGGGGGCCGGGGGGAGAGAGAGGGGGGCCGGGGGGAGAGAGAGGGGGGCCGGGGGGAGAGAGAGGGGGGCCGGGGGGAGAGAGAGAGGGGCCGGGGGGAGAGAGAGGGGGGCCATTGGGAGAGAGAGGGGGGCCGGCGGGAGAGAGAGGGGGGCCAGGTGGAGAGAGAGGGGGGCCGGGGGGATTGAGAGGGGGGCCTTGGGGAGAGAGAGGGGGGCCGGGGAGAGAGGGGGGCCGGGGGGAGAGAGAGGGGGGCCGGGGGGAGAGAGAGGGGGGCCGGGGGGAGAGAGAGGGCGGCCGGGTGGAGAGAGAGGGAGGCCGGGGGGAGAGAGAGGGTGGCCTAGGGGAGAGAGAGGGGGGCCGGGGGGAGAGAGAGGGGCCGGGGGGAGAGAGATCGGGGCCGGGGAGAGAGAGAGGGGGGCCGGGGGGAGAAAGAGGGGGACCGCCGGGAGAGAGAGGGGGGCCGGCGCGAGAGAGAGGGGGGCCGGGGGGAGAGAGAGGGGGGCCGGTGGGAGAGAGAGGGGGGCCGGGGAGAGAGAGAGGGGGGCCGGGGACAGAGAGAGGGGGGTCGGGGTGAGAGATAGGGGGGCCGGGGGGAGAGAGATGGCGGGCGGGGGCAGAGAGAGGGGGGCCGGGGGGAGAGAGAGGGGGGCCGGGGGGAGAGAGAGGGGGGCCGTGGGGAGAGAGAGGGGGGCCGGGGGGAGAGAGAGGGGGGCCATTGGGAGAGAGAGGGGGGCCGGCGGGAGAGAGAGGGGGGCCAGGTGGAGAGAGAGGGGGGCCGGGGGGATTGAGAGGGGGGCCTTGGGGAGAGAGAGGGGGGCCGGGGAGAGAGGGGGGCCGGGGGGAGAGAGAGGGGGGCCGGGGGGAGAGAGAGGGGGGCCGGGGGGAGAGAGATGGCGGCCGGGTGGAGAGAGAGGGAGGCCGGGGGGAGAGAGAGGGTGGCCTAGGGGAGAGAGAGGGGGGCCGGGGGGAGAGAGAGGGGCCGGGGGGAGAGAGATCGGGGCCGGGGAGAGAGAGAGGGGGGCCGGGGGGAGAAAGAGGGGGACTGCCGGGAGAGAGAGGGGGGCCGGCGCGAGAGAGAGGGGGGCCGGGGGGAGAGAGAGGGGGGCCGGTGGGAGAGAGAGGGGGGCCGGGGGGAGAGAGAGGGGGGCCGGGGACAGAGAGAGGGGGGTCGGGGTGAGAGATAGGGGGGCCGGGGGGAGAGAGATGGCGGGCGGGGGCAGAGAGAGGGGGGCCGGGGGGAGAGAGAGGGGGGCCGGGGGGAGAGAGAGGGGGGCCGTGGGGAGAGAGAGGGGGGCCGTGTGGAGAGAGGGGGGTCAGGGTGAGAGAGAGGGGGGCCGGGGGGAGAGAGAGGGGGGCCGGGGGGAGAGAGAGGGGGACCGCTGGGAGAGAGAGGGGGGCCGGGGGGAGAGAGAGGGGAGCCGGGGGTAGAGAGAGGGGGGCAGGGGGGAGAGAGAGGGGGGCCGTGGGGAGAGAGAGGGGGGCCGTGAGGAGAGAGAGGGGGGCCCGGGGGAGAGAGAGGGGGGCCGGCGGGAGAGAGAGGGTGGCCGGGGGGAGTGAGAGGGGGGCCGTTGGGAGAGAAAGAGGGCCCGTGGGGAGAGAGAGGGGGGCCCGGGGGAGAGAGAGGGGGGCCGGCGGGAGAGAGAGGGTGGCCGTGGGGAGAGAGAGGGGGGCCGGGGGGATAGAGAGGGGGGCTGGGGGGAGAGAGAGGGGGGCCGGGGGGAGAGAGAGGGGGGCCGGCGGGAGAGAGAGGGGGGCCGGGGGGAGAGAGAGGGGGGCCGGGGGGAGAGAGAGGGGGGCCAGGGGGAGAGAGAGGGGGGCCGGCGGGAGAGAGAGGGGGGCCAGGGGGAGAGAGAGGGGGGCCGGGGGGATTGAGAAGGGGGCCTTGGGGAGAGAGAGGGGGGCCGGGGAGAGAGAGGGGGGCCGAGGGGAGAGAGAGGGGGGCCGGGGGGAGAGAGAGGGGGGCCGGGGGGAGAGAGAGGGCGGCCGGGTGGAGAGAGAGGGAGGCCGGGGGGAGAGAGAGGGTGGCCTAGGGGAGAGAGAGGGGGGCCGGGGGGAGAGAGAGGGGCCGGGGGGAGAGAGATCGGGGCCGGGGAGAGAGAGAGGGGGGCCGGGGGGAGAAAGAGGGGGACCGCGGGGAGAGAGAGGGGGGCGGGGGGAGAGAGAGGGGGGCCGGGGGGAGAGAGAGGGGGGCCGCTGGGAGAGAGAGGGGGGCCGGGGGGAGAGAGAGGGGAGCCGGGGGTAGAGAGAGGGAGGCCGGGGGGAGAGAGAGGGGGGCCGGGGGGAGAGAGAGGGGGGCCGTGGGGAGAGAGAGGGGGGCCCGGGGGAGAGAGAGGGGGGCCGGCGGGAGAGAGAGGGTGGCCGGGGGGAGAGAGAGGGGGGCCGTTGGGAGAGAAAGGGGGGCCGTGGGGAGAGAGAGGGGGGCCCGGGGGAGAGAGAGGGGGGCCGGCGGGAGAGAGAGGGTGGCCGTGGGGAGAGAGAGGGGGGCCGGGGGGATAGAGAGAGGGGGCCGGGGGGAGAGAGAGGGGGGCCGGGGGGAGAGAGAGGGGGGCCGGGGGGAGAGAGAGGGGGGCCGGGGGGAGAGAGAGGGGGGCCGGGGGGAGAGAGAGGGGGGCCGGGGGGAGAGAGAGGGGGGCCATTGGGAGAGAGAGGGGGGCCGGCGGGAGAGAGAGGGGGGCCAGGTGGAGAGAGAGGGGGGCCGGGGGGATTGAGAGGGGGGCCTTGGGGAGAGAGAGGGGGGCCGGGGAGAGAGGGGGGCCGGGGGGAGAGAGATGGGGGCCGGGGGGAGAGAGAGGGGGGCCGGGGGGAGAGAGAGGGCGGCCGGGTGGAGAGAGAGGGAGGCCGGGGGGAGAGAGAGGGTGGCCTAGGGGAGAGAGAGGGGGGCCGGGGGGAGAGAGAGGGGCCGGGGGGAGAGAGATCGGGGCCGGGGAGAGAGAGAGGGGGGCCGGGGGGAGAAAGAGGGGGACCGCCGGGAGAGAGAGGGGGGCCGGCGCGAGAGAGAGGGGGGCCGGGGGGAGAGAGAGGGGGGCCGGTGGGAGAGAGAGGGGGGCCGGGGGGAGAGAGACGGTGGCCGGGGGGAGAGAGAGGGGGGCCGGGGACAGAGAGAGGGGGGTCGGGGTGAGAGATAGGGGGGCCGGGGGGAGAGAGATGGCGGGCGGGGGCAGAGAGAGGGGGGCCGGGGGGAGAGAGAGGGGGGCCGGGGGGAGAGAGAGGGGGGCCGTGGGGAGAGAGAGGGGGGCCGTGGTGAGAGAGAGGGGGGCCGTGTGGAGAGAAAGGGGGGCCGTGTGGAGAGAGAGGGGGGTCAGGGGGAGAGAGAGGGGGGCCGTGGTGAGAGAGAGGGGGGCCGTGTGGAGAGAAAGAGGGGCCGTGTGGAGAGAGGGGGGTCAGGGTGAGAGAGAGGGGGGCCGGGGGGAGAGAGAGGGGGACCGGGGGGAGAGAGAGGGGGGCCGCTGGGAGAGAGAGGGGGGCCGGGGGGAGAGAGAGGGGAGCCGGGGGTAGAGAGAGGGGGGCCGGGGGGAGAGAGAGGGGGGCCGTGGGGAGAGAGAGGGGGGCCGTGGGGAGAGAGTGGGGGGCCCGGGGGAGAGAGAGGGGGGCCGGCGGGAGAGGGAGGGTGGCCGGGGGGAGTGAGAGGGGGGCCGTTGAGAGAGAAAGGGGGGCCGTGGGGAGAGAGAGGGGGGCCCGCGGGAGAGAGAGGGGGGCCGGCGGGAGAGAGAGGGTGGCCGTGGGGAGAGAGAGGGGGGCCGGGGGGAGAGAGAGGGGGGCCGGGGGGATTGAGAGGGGGGCCTTGGGGAGAGAGAGGGGGGCCGGGGAGAGAGAGGGGGGCCGGGGGGAGAGAGAGGGGGGCCGGGGGGAGAGAGAGGGGGGCCGGGGGGAGAGAGAGTGCGGCCGGGTGGAGAGAGAGGGAGGCCGGGGGGAGAGAGAGGGTGGCCTAGGGGAGAGAGAGGGCGGCCGGGGGGAGAGAGAGGGGCCGGGGGGAGAGAGATCGGGGCCGGGGAGAGAGAGAGGGGGGCCGGGGGGAGAAAGAGGGGGACCGCGGGGAGAGAGAGGGGGGCCGGGGTGAGAGAAAGGGGGGCCGGGGGGAGAGAGAGGGGGGCCGGGGGGAGAGAGAGGGGGGCCGGGGGGAGAGAGAGTGCGGCCGGGTGGAGAGAGAGGGAGGCCGGGGGGAGAGAGAGGGTGGCCTAGGGGAGAGAGAGGGCGGCCGGGGGGAGAGAGAGGGGGGCCGGGGGGATTGAGAGGGGGGCCTTGGGGAGAGAGAGGGGGGCCGGGGAGAGAGAGGGGGGCCGGGGGGAGAGAGAGGGGGGCCGGGGGGAGAGAGAGGGGGGCCGGGGGGAGAGAGAGTGCGGCCGGGTGGAGAGAGAGGGAGGCCGGGGGGAGAGAGAGGGTGGCCTAGGGGAGAGAGAGGGCGGCCGGGGGGAGAGAGAGGGGCCGGGGGGAGAGAGATCGGGGCCGGGGAGAGAGAGAGGGGGGCCGGGGGGAGAAAGAGGGGGACCGCGGGGAGAGAGAGGGGGGCCGGGGTGAGAGAAAGGGGGGCCGGGGGGAGAGAGAGGGGGGCCGCTGGGAGAGAGAGGGGGGCCGGGGGGAGAGAGAGGGGAGCCGGGGGTAGAGAGAGGGGGGCCGGGGGGAGAGAGAGGGGGCCGGGAGGAGAGAGAGGGGGGCCGTGGGGGAGAGAGGGGGGCCCGGGGGAGAGAGAGGGGGGCCGGCGGGAGAGAGAGGGTGGCCGGGGGGAGAGAGAGGGGGGCCGTTGGGAGAGAAAGGGGGGCCGTGGGGAGAGAGAGGGGGGCCCGGGGGAGAGAGAGGGGGGCCGGCGGGAGAGAGAGGGTGGCCGTGGAGAGAGAGAGGGGGGCCGGGGGGATAGAGAGAGGGGGCCGGGGGGAGAGAGAGGGGGGCCGGGGGGAGAGAGAGGGGGGCTGGGGGGAGAGAGAGGGGGGCCGGGGGGAGAGAGAGGGGGGCCGGGGGGATTGAGAGGGGGGCCTTGGGGAGAGAGAGGGGGGCCGGGGAGAGAGAGGGGGGCCGGGGGGAGAGAGAGGGGGGCCGGGGGGAGAGAGAGGGGGGCCGGGGGGAGAGAGAGTGCGGCCGGGTGGAGAGAGAGGGAGGCCGGGGGGAGAGAGAGGGTGGCCTAGGGGAGAGAGAGGGGGGCCGGGGGGAGAGAGATTGGGGCCGGGGAGAGAGAGAGGGGGGCCGGGGGGAGAAAGAGGGGGACCGCGGGGAGAGAGAGGGGGGCCGGGGTGAGAGAAAGGGGGGCCGGGGGGAGAGAGAGGGGGGCCGCTGGGAGAGAGAGGGGGGCCGGGGGGAGAGAGAGGGGAGCCGGGGGTAGAGAGATGGGGGCCGGGGGGAGAGAGAGGGGGCCGGGGGGAGAGAGAGGGGGGCCGTGGGGGAGAGAGGGGGGCCCGGGGGAGATAGAGGGGGGCCGGCGGGAGAGAGAGGGTGGCCGGGGGGAGAGAGAGGGGGGCCGTTGGGAGAGAAAGGGGGGCCGTGGGGAGAGAGAGGGGGGCCCGGGGGAGAGAGAGGGGGGCCGGCGGGAGAGAGAGGGTGGCCGTGGAGAGAGAGAGGGGGGCCGGGGGGATAGAGAGAGGGGGCCGGGGGGAGAGAGAGGGGGGCCGGGGGGAGAGAGAGGGGGGCTGGGGGGAGAGAGAGGGGGGCCGGGGGGAGAGAGAGGGGGGCCGGGGGGAGAGAGAGGGGGGCCGGGGGGAGAGAGAGGGGGGCCAGGGGGAGAGAGAGGGGGGCCGGACGGGAGAGAGAGGGGGGCCAGGGGGAGAGAGAGGGGGGCCGGGGGGATTGAGAGGGGGGCCTTGGGGAGAGAGAGGGGGGCCGGGGAGAGAGAGGGGGGCCGGGGGGAGAGAGAGGGGGGCCGGGGGGAGAGAGAGGGGTGCCGGTGGGAGAGAGAGGGCGGCCGGGTGGAGAGAGAGGGAGACCGGGGGGAGAGAGAGGGTGGCCTAGGGGAGAGAGAGGGGGGCCGGGGGGAGAGAGAGGGGCCGGGGGGAGAGAGATCGGGGCCGGGGAGAGAGAGAGGGGGGCCGGGGGGAGAAAGAGGGGGACCGCCGGGAGAGAGAGGGGGGCCGGGGCGAGAGAGAGGGGGGCCGGGGGGAGAGAGAGGGGGGCCGGTGGGAGAGAGAGGGGGGCCGGGGGGAGAGAGACGGTGGCCGGGGGGAGAGAGAGGGGGGCCGGGGACAGAGAGAGGGGGGTCGGGGGGAGAGATAGGGGGGCCGGGGGGAGAGATCGGGGCCGGGGAGAGAGAGAGGGGGGCCGGGGGGAGAGAGAGGGGGGCCGGGGGGAGAGAGAGGGGGGCCGGGGGGAGAGAGAGGGGGGCCGGGGGGAGAGAGAGGGGGGCCAGGGGGAGAGAGAGGGGGGCCGGCGGGAGAGAGAGGGGGCCAGGGGGAGAGAGAGGGGGGCCGGGGGGATTGAGAGGGGGGCCTTGGGGAGAGAGAGGGGGGCCGGGGAGAGAGAGGGGGGCCGGGGGGAGAGAGAGGGGGGCCGGGGGGAGAGAGAGGGGTGCCGGGGGGAGAGAGAGGGCGGCCGGGTGGAGAGAGAGGGAGGCCGGGGGGAGAGAGAGGGTAGCCTAGGGGAGAGAGAGGGGGGCCGGGGGGAGAGAGAGGGGCCGGGGGGAGCGAGATCGGGGCCGGGGAGAGAGAGAGGGGGGCCGGGGGGAGAAAGAGGGGGACCGGCGGGAGAGAGAGGGGGGCCGGGGCGAGAGAGAGGGGGGCCGGGGGGAGAGAGAGGGGGGCCGGTGGGAGAGAGAGGGGGGCCGGGGGGAGAAAGACGGTGGCCGGGGGGAGAGAGAGGGGGGCCGGGGACAGAGAGAGGGGGGTCGGGGGGAGAGATAGGGGGGCCGGGGGGAGAGAGAGGGCGGGCGGGGGCAGAGAGAGGGGGGCCGGGGGGAGAGAGAGGGTAGCCGGGGGGAGAGAGAGCGGGGCAGGGGGGAGAGAGAGGGGGGCCGGGGGGAGAGAGAGGGGGGCCGGGGGGAGAGAGAGGGGGGCCGTGGGGAGAGAGAGGGGGGCCGTGGTGAGAGAGAGGGGGGCCGTGTGGAGAGAAAGGGGGGCCATGTGGAGAGAGAGGGGGGTCAGGGGGAGAGAGAGGGGGGCCGGGGGGAGAGAGAGGGGGGCCGGGGGGAGAGAGAGGGGGGCCGCTGGGAGAGAGAGGGGGGCCAGGGGAGAGAGAGGGGAGCCGGGGGTAGAGAGAGGGGGGCCGGGGGGAGAGAGAGGGGGGCCGTGGGGAGAGAGAGGGGGGCCGTGGGGAGAGAGAGGGGGGCCGTGGGGAGAGAGAGGTGGGCCGTGGGGAAAGAGAGGGGGGCCGTGTGGAGAGAGAGGGGGGCCGTGTGGAGAGAGAGGGGGGCTGTGTGGAGAGAGAGGGGGGCCGTGTGGAGAGAGAGAGGGGCCGGGGGGAGAGAGAGGGGGGCCGGAGGGAGAGAGAGGGGAGCCGGGGGGATAGAGAGGGGGGCCGGGGGGATAGAGAGGGGGGCCGGGGGGATAGAGAGGGGGGCCGGGGGGATAGAGAGGGGGGCCGGGGGGAGAGAGAGGGGGGCCGGGGGGAGAGAGAGGGGGGCCGGAGGGAGAGAGAGGGGGGGCGGGGTTAGAGAGAGGGGGGCCAGGGGGAGAGAGAGGGGGGCCAGCAGGAGAGAGAGGGGGGCCGGGGGGAGAGAGAGGGGGGCCGTGGGGAGAGAGAGGGGGGCCGGGGGGAGAGAGAGGGGGGCCGGGGGGATAGAGAGGGGGGCCGGGGGGAGAGAGAGGGGGGCCGGGGGGAGAGAGAGGGGGGCCGGCGGGAGAGAGAGGGGGGCCGCGGGGAGAGAGAGGGGAGCCAGGGGGAGAGAGAGGGGGGCCGGGGGGAGAGAGAGGGGGGCCGGGGGCAGAGAGAGGGGGGCCGGCGGAAGAGAGAGTGGGGCCGGAGGGAGAGAGAGGGGGGCCGGGGGGAGAGAGAGGGGGGCCTTGGGGAGAGAGAGGGGAGCCGGGGAGAGAGAGGGGGGCCGGGGGGAGAGAGAGGGGGCCCGGGGGGAGAGAGCGGGGGGCCGGGGGGAGAGAGAGGGCGGCCGGGTGGAGAGAGAGGGGGGCCGGAGGGAGAGAGAGGGGAGCCGGGGGGATAGAGAGGGGGGCCGGGGGGATAGAGAGGGGGGCCGGGGGGATAGAGAGGGGGGCCGGGGGGATAGAGAGGGGGGCCGGGGGGAGAGAGAGGGGGGCCGGGGGGAGAGAGAGGGGGGCCGGAGGGAGAGAGAGGGGGGGCGGGGTTAGAGAGAGGGGGGCCAGGGCGAGAGAGAGGGGGGCCAGCAGGAGAGAGAGGGGGGCCGGGGGGAGAGAGAGGGGGGCCGTGGGGAGAGAGAGGGGGGCCGGGGGGAGAGAGAGGGGGGCCGGGGGGATAGAGAGGGGGGCCGGGGGGAGAGAGAGGGGGGCCGGGGGGAGAGAGAGGGGGGCCGGCGGGAGAGAGAGGGGGGCCGCGGGGAGAGAGAGGGGAGCCAGGGGGAGAGAGAGGGGGGCCGGGGGGAGAGAGAGGGGGGCCGGGGGCAGAGAGAGGGGGGCCGGCGGGAGAGAGAGTGGGGCCGGAGGGAGAGAGAGGGGGGCCGGGGGGAGAGAGAGGGGGGCCTTGGGGAGAGAGAGGGGAGCCGGGGAGAGAGAGGGGGGCCGGGGGGAGAGAGAGGGGGCCCGGGGGGAGAGAGAGGGGGGCCGGGGGGAGAGAGAGGGCGGCCGGGTGGAGACAGAGGGAGGCCGGGGGGAGAGAGAGGGTGGCCGGGGAGAGAGAGAGGGGGGCCGGGGGGAGAGATAGGGGGGCCGGGGGGAGAGAGAGGGGGGCCGGGGGGAGAGAGAGGGGGGCCGGGGGAAGAGAGAGGGCGGCCGGGTGGAGAGAGAGGGAGGCAGGGGGGAGAGAGAGGGTGGCCGGGGGGAGAGAGATGGGGACCGGGGGAGAGAGAGGGGGGCCGGGGGGAGAGAGAGCGGGGCCGGAGGGAGAGAGTGGGGGGCCGGGGGGAGAGAGAAGGGGGCCCGGGGGAGAGAGACGGTGGCCGGGGGGAGAGAGAGGGGGGCCGGGGGGAGATAGAGGGGGGCCGGGGGGAGAGAGAGGGGGCCTTGGGGAGAGAGAGGGGGGCCGGGGAGAGAGAGGGCGGCCGAGGGGAGAGAGAGGGGGCCGGGGGGAGAGAGAGGGGGGCCGGGGGGAGAGAGAAGGGGGCCGGGGGGAGAGAGAGGGGGGCCGGCGGGAGAGAGAGGAGGGGCCGGGGGGAGAGAGAGGGGGGCCGGGGGGAGAGAGAGGGGGGCCTTGGGGAGAGAGAGGGGGGCCGGGGAGAGAGAGGGGGGCCGGGGGGAGAGAGAGGGGGCCCGGGGGGAGAGAGAGGGGGGCCGGGGGGAGAGAGAGGGCGGCCGGGTGGAGACAGAGGGAGGCCGGGGGGAGAGAGAGGGTGGCCGGGGAGAGAGAGAGGGGGGCCGGGGGGAGAGATAGGGGGGCCGGGGGGAGAGAGAGGGGGGCCGGGGGGAGAGAGAGGGGGGCCGGGGGGAGAGAGAGGGGGGCCGGGGGAAGAGAGAGGGCGGCCGGGTGGAGAGAGAGGGAGGCAGGGGGGAGAGAGAGGGTGGCCGGGGGAGAGAGATGGGGACCGGGGGAGAGAGAGGGGGGCCGGGGGGAGAGAGAGCGGGGCCGGAGGGAGAGAGTGGGGGGCCGGGGGGAGAGAGAAGGGGGCCCGGGGGAGAGAGACGGTGGCCGGGGGGAGAGAGAGGGGGGCCGGGGGGAGATAGAGGGGGGCCGGGGGGAGAGAGAGGGGGCCTTGGGGAGAGAGAGGGGGGCCGGGGAGAGAGAGGGCGGCCGAGGGGAGAGAGAGGGGGCCGGGGGGAGAGAGAGGGGGGCCGGGGGGAGAGAGAAGGGGGCCGGGGGGAGAGAGAGGGGGGCCGGCGGGAGAGAGAGGAGGGGCCGGGGGGAGAGAGAGGGGGGCCGGGGGGAGAGAGAGGGGGGCCTTGGGGAGAGAGAGGGGGGCCGGGGAGAGAGAGGGGGGCCAGGGGGAGAGAGAGGAGGGCCGGGGGGAGAGAGAGGGGGGCCGGGGGGAGAGAGAGGGCGGACGGGTGGAGAGAGAGGGAGGCCGGGCGGAGAGAGAGGGTGGCCGGGGGGAGAGAGAGGGGGGCCGGGGGGAGAGAGAGGGGGGCTGGGGGGAGAGAGAGCGGGGCCGGGGGGAGAGAGAGGGGGCCCGGGGGAGAGAGACGGTGGCCGGGGGGAGAGAGAGGGGGGCCGGGGGGAGATAGAGGGGGGCCGGGGGGAGAGGGAGGGGGGCCTTGGGGAGAGAGAGGGGGGCCGGGGAGAGAGAGGGGGGCCGGGGGGAGAGAGAGGGGGGCCGGGGGGAGAGAGAGGGGGGCCGGGGGGAGAGAGAGGGGGGCCGGGGGGAGAGAGAGGGGGGCCGGGGGGAGAGAGAGGGGGGCCCGGGGGAGAGAGACGGTGGCCGGGGGGAGAGAGAGGGGGGCCGGGGGGAGACAGAGGGGGGCCGGGGGGAGAGAGAGGGGGGCCAGGGGGAGAGAGAGGGGGGCCGGGGGGAGAGAGAGGGCGGCCGGGTGGAGAGTTAGGGAGGCCGGGTGGAGAGAGAGGGTGGCCGGGGAGAGAGAGGGGGGCCGGGGGAGAGAGAGGGGGGCTGGGGGGAGAGAGAGCGGGGCCGGGGGGAGAGAGAGGGGGCCCGGGGGAGAGAGACGGTGGCCGGGGGGAGAGAGAGGGGGGCCGGGGGGAGATAGAGGGGGGCCGGGGGGAGAGAGAGGGGGCCTTGGGGAGAGAGAGGGGGGCCGGGGAGAGAGAGGGGGGCCGGGAGGAGATAGAGGGGGGCCGGGGGGAGAGAGAGGGGGCCTTGGGGAGAGAGAGGGGGGCTGGGGAGAGAGAGGGGGGCCGGGGGGAGAGAGAGGGGGGCCGGGGGGAGAGAGAGGGGGGCCGGGGGGAGAGAGAGGGGGGCCGGGGGGAGAGAGAGGGGGGCCGGCGGGAGAGAGAGGAGGGGCCGGGGGGAGAGAGAGGGGGGCCGGGGGGAGAGAGAGGGGGGCCTTGGGGAGAGAGAGGGGGGCCGGGGAGAGAGAGGGGGGCCGGGGGGAGAGAGAGGGTGGCCGGGGGGAGAGAGAGGGGGGCCGGGGGGAGAGAGAGGGCGGCCGGGTGGAGAGAGAGGGAGGCCGGGCGGAGAGAGAGGGTGGCCGGGGGGAGAGAGAGGGGGGCCGGGGGGAGAGAGAGGGGGGCTGGGGGGAGAGAGAGCGGGGCCGGGGGGAGAGAGAGGGGGCCCGGGTGGAGAGAGAGGGGGGCCGGGGGGATAGAGACGGTGGCCGGGGGGAGAGAGAGGGGCGCCGTGGGGAGAGAGAGGGGGGCCGGGGGGAGAGAGAGGGCGGACGGGTGGAGAGAGAGGGAGGCCGGGGGGAGAGAGAGGGTGACCGGGGGGAGAGAGAGGGGGGCCGGGGGGAGAGAGAGGGGGGCCGGGGGGAGAGAGAGCGGGGCCGGGAGGAGAGGGAGGGGGGCCGGGGGGAGAGAGAGGGTGCCCGGGGGGAGAGAGACGGTGGCCGGGGGGAGAGAGAGGGGGGCCGGGGGGAGAGAGAGGGGGGCCGGGGGGAGTGAGAGGGGGGCCGGGGGGAGAGAGAGTGGGGCGGGGGGGAGAGAGAGGGGGGCCGGGTGCAGAGAGAGGGGGGCTGGGGAGAGGGAGAGGGGGGCCGGGGGCAGAGGGAGGGGGGCCGGGGGCAGAGAGAGGGGGCGGGGGGAGAGAGAGGGGGGCCAGGGGGAGAGAGCGGGGGGCCGTGGGGAGAGAGAGGGGGGCCAGGGGGAGAGAGAGGGGGGCCGGGGGGAGAGAGAGGGGGGCCGGGGGGAGAGAGAGGGGGGCCGGGGGGAGAGAGAGGGCGGCCAGGTGGAGAGAGAGGGGGGCCGGCGGGAGAGAGAGGGGGGCAGGAGGGAGAGAGAGGGGGGCCGGGGGGAGAGAGAGGGGGGCCTTGGGGAGAGAGAGGGGGGCCGGGGAGAGAGAGGGGGGCCGGGGGGAGAGAGACGGGGGCCGGGGGGAGAGAGAGGGGGGCCGGGGGGAGAGAGAGGGCGGCCGGGTGGAGAGATAGGGAGGCCGGGGGGAGAGAGAGGGTGGCCGGGGGGAGAGAGAGGGGGGCCGGGGGGAGAGAGAGGGGGGCCGGGGGGAGAGAGAGGGGGGCCGGGGGTAGAGAGAGGGGGGCCGGGGGGAGAGAGAGGGCGGCCGGGTGGAGAGAGAGGGAGGCAGGGGGGAGAGAGAGGGTGGCCGGGCGGAGAGAGAGGGGGGAAGGGGGGAGAGAGAGGGGGGCCGGGGGGAGAGAGAGCGGGGCCGGGGGGAGAGAGAGGGGGGCCGGGGGGAGAGAGAGGGGGACCCGGGGGAGAGAGACGGTGGCCGGGGGGAGAGAGGGGGGCCGGGGGGAGAGAGAGGGGGGCCGGGGGGAGAGAGAGGGGGGCCGGGGGGAGAGAGAGGGCGGCCGGGTGGAGAGAGAGGGAGACCGGGGGGAGAGAGAGGGGGGCCATGGGGAGAGAGAGGGGGGCCGGGGAGAGAGAGAGGGGGGCCGGGGGGAGAGAGAGGGGGCCTTGGGGAGAGAGAGCGGGGCCGGGGAGAGAGAGGGGGGCCGGGGGGAGAGAGAGGGGGGCCGGGGGGAGAGAGAGGGGGACGGGCGGGAGAGAGAGAGGGGCCGGGGGGAGAGAGAGGGGGGCCGGCGGGAGAGAGAGGGGGGCCGGGGGGAGAGAGAGGGGGGCCGGGGGGAGAGAGAGAGGGGCCTTGGGGAGAGAGAGGGGGGCCGGGGAGAGAGTGGGGGGCCGGGGGGTTAGAGAGGGGGGCCGGGGGGAGAGAGAGGGGGGCCAGGGGGACAGAGAGAGGGGGGCCAGGGGGACAGAGAGAGGGGGGCCGGGGTGAGAGAGAGGGGGGCCGGCGGAAGAGAGAGGGGGGCCGGGGGCAGAGAGAGGGGGGCCGGGGGCAGAGAGAAGGGGGCCGGGGGGAGAGAGAGGGGGGCCGGGGGGAGAGAGAGGGGGGCCGGGGGGAGAGAGAGGAGGGCCGGGGGGAGAGAGAGGGGGGCCGTGGGGAGAGAAAGGGGGGCCGTGGGCAGAGAGAGGGGGGCCCGGGGGAGAGAGAGGGGGGACTGCGGGAGAGAGAGGGGGGCCGTGGGGAGAGAGAGGGGGGCCGGGGGGATAGAGAGGGGGGCCGGGGGGAGAGAGAGGGGGGCCGGGGGGAGAGAGAGGGGGCCGGGGGGGAGAGAGAGGGGGGCCGGGGGGAGAGAGAGAGGGGCCGGGGGGAGAGAGAGGGGGGCCGGAGGGAGAGAGAGGGGAGCCGGGGGGATAGAGAGGGGGGCCGGGGGGATAGAGAGGGGGGCCGGGGGGATAGAGAGGGGGGCCGGGGGGATAGAGAGGGGGGCCGGGGGGAGAGAGAGGGGGGCCGGGGGGAGAGAGAGGGGGGCCGGAGGGAGAGAGAGGGGGGGCGGGGTTAGAGAGAGGGGGGCCAGGGGGAGAGAGAGGGGGGCCAGCAGGAGAGAGAGGGGGGCCGGGGGGAGAGAGAGGGGGGCCGTGGGGAGAGAGAGGGGGGCCGGGGGGAGAGAGAGGGGGGCCGGGGGGATAGAGAGGGGGGCCGGGGGGAGAGAGAGGGGGGCCGGGGGGAGAGAGAGGGGGGCCGGCGGGAGAGAGAGGGGGGCCGCGGGGAGAGAGAGGGGAGCCAGGGGGAGAGAGAGGGGGGCCGGGGGGAGAGAGAGGGGGGCCGGGGGCAGAGAGAGGGGGGCCGGCGGAAGAGAGAGTGGGGCCGGAGGGAGAGAGAGGGGGGCCGGGGGGAGAGAGAGGGGGGCCTTGGGGAGAGAGAGGGGAGCCGGGGAGAGAGAGGGGGGCCGGGGGAGAGAGAGGGGGCCCGGGGGGAGAGAGAGGGGGCCGGGGGGAGAGAGAGGGCGGCCGGGTGGAGAGAGAGGGGGGCCGGAGGGAGAGAGAGGGGAGCCGGGGGATAGAGAGGGGGGCGGGGGGATAGAGAGGGGGGCCGGGGGGATAGAGAGGGGGGCCGGGGGGATAGAGAGGGGGCCGGGGGGAGAGAGAGGGGGGCCGGGGGGAGAGAGAGGGGGGCCGGAGGGAGAGAGAGGGGGGCGGGGTTAGAGAGAGGGGGGCCAGGGCGAGAGAGAGGGGGGCCAGCAGGAGAGAGAGGGGGGCCGGGGGGAGAGAGAGGGGGGCCGTGGGGAGAGAGAGGGGGGCCGGGGGGAGAGAGAGGGGGGCCGGGGGGATAGAGAGGGGGGCCGGGGGGAGAGAGAGGGGGGCCGGGGGGAGAGAGAGGGGGGCCGGCGGGAGAGAGAGGGGGGCCGCGGGGAGAGAGAGGGGAGCCAGGGGAGAGAGAGGGGGCCGGGGGGAGAGAGAGGGGGGCCGGGGGCAGAGAGAGGGGGGCCGGCGGGAGAGAGAGTGGGGCCGGAGGGAGAGAGAGGGGGGCCGGGAGGAGAGAGAGGGGGGCCTTGGGGAGAGAGAGGGGAGCCGGGGAGAGAGAGGGGGGCCGGGGGGAGAGAGAGGGGGCCCGGGGGGAGAGAGAGGGGGCCGGGGGAGAGAGAGGGCGGCCGGGTGGAGACAGAGGGAGGCCGGGGGGAGAGAGAGGGTGGCCGGGGAGAGAGAGAGGGGGGCCGGGGGGAGAGATAGGGGGGCCGGGGGGAGAGAGAGGGGGGGCCGGGGGGAGAGAGAGGGGGGCCGGGGGAAGAGAGAGGGCGGCCGGGTGGAGAGAGAGGGAGGCAGGGGGGAGAGAGAGGGTGGCCGGGGGGAGAGAGATGGGGACCGGGGGAGAGAGAGGGGGGCCGGGGGGAGAGAGAGCGGGGCCGGTGGGAGAGAGTGGGGGGCCGGGGGGAGAGAGAAGGGGGCCCGGGGGAGAGAGACGGTGGCCGGGGGGAGAGAGAGGGGGGCCGGGGGGGAGATAGAGGGGGGCCGGGGGGAGAGAGAGGGGGCCTTGGGGAGAGAGAGGGGGGCCGGGGAGAGAGAGGGCGGCCGGGGGGAGAGAGAGGGGGGCCGGGGGGAGAGAGAGGGGGGCCGGGGGAGAGAGAAGGGGCCGGGGGGAGAGAGAGGGGGGCCGGCGGGAGAGAGAGGAGGGGCCGGGGGGAGAGAGAGGGGGGCCGGGGGGAGAGAGAGGGGGGCCTTGGGGAGAGAGAGGGGGGCCGGGGAGAGAGAGGGGGGCCAGGGGGAGAGAGAGGAGGGCCGGGGGGAGAGAGAGGGGGGCCGGGGGGAGAGAGAGGGCGGACGGGTGGAGAGAGAGGGAGGCTCGGCGGAGAGAGAGGGTGGCCGGGGGAGAGAGAGGGGGGCCGGGGGGAGAGAGAGGGGTGCTGGGGGGAGAGAGAGCGGGGCCGGGGGGAGAGAGAGGGGCCCGGGGGAGAGAGACGGTGGCCGGGGGGAGAGAGAGGGGGGCCGGGGGGGAGATAGAGGGGGGCCGGGGGGAGAGGGAGGGGGCCTTGGGGAGAGAGAGGGGGGGCCCGGGGAGAGAGAGGGGGCCGGGGGGAGAGAGAGGGGGGCCGGGGGGAGAGAGAGGGGGGCCGGGGGGAGAGAGAGGGGGGCCGGGGGGAGAGAGAGGGGGGCCGGGGGGAGAGAGAGGGGGGCCCGGGGGAGAGAGATGGTGGCCGGGGGGAGAGAGAGGGGGGCCGGGGGAGACAGAGGGGGGCCGGGGGGAGAGAGAGGGGGGCCAGGGGGAGAGAGAGGGGGGCCGGGGGGAGAGAGAGGGCGGCCGGGTGGAGAGTTAGGGAGGCCGGGTGGAGAGAGAGGGTGGCCGGGGGGAGAGAGGGGGCCGGGGGGAGAGAGAGGGGGCTGGGGGGAGAGAGAGCGGGGCCGGGGGGAGAGAGAGGGGGCCCGGGGGAGAGAGACGGTGGCCGGGGGGAGAGAGAGGGGGGCCGGGGGGAGATAGAGGGGGGCCGGGGGGAGAGAGAGGGGGCCTTGGGGAGAGAGAGGGGGGCCGGGGAGAGAGAGGGGGGCCGGGAGGAGATAGAGGGGGGCCGGGGGGAGAGAGAGGGGGCCTTGGGGAGAGAGAGGGGGGCTGGGGAGAGAGAGGGGGGCCGGGGGGAGAGAGAGGGGGGCCGGGGGGAGAGAGAGGGGGGCCGGGGGGAGAGAGAGGGGGCCGGGGGGAGAGAGAGGGGGGCCGGCGGGAGAGAGAGGAGGGGCCGGGGGGAGAGAGAGGGGGGCCGGGGGGAGAGAGAGGGGGGCCTTGGGGAGAGAGAGGGGGGCCGGGGAGAGAGAGGGGGGCCGGGGGGAGAGAGAGGGGGGCCGGGGGGAGAGAGAGGGGGGCCGGGGGAGAGAGAGGGCGGCCGGGTGGAGAGAGAGGGAGGCCGGGCGGAGAGAGAGGGTGGCCGGGGGGAGAGAGAGGGGGGCCGGGGGGAGAGAGAGGGGGGCTGGGGGGAGAGAGAGCGGGGCCGGGGGGAGAGAGAGGGGGCCCGGGGGAGAGAGAGGGGGGCCGGGGGGGATAGAGACGGTGGCCGGGGGGAGAGAGAGGGGCGCCGTGGGGAGAGAGAGGGGGGGGCCGGGGGGAGAGAGAGGGCGGACGGGTGGAGAGAGAGGGAGGCCGGGGGGAGAGAGAGGGTGACCGGGGGGAGAGAGAGGGGGGCCGGGGGGAGAGAGAGGGGGGCCGGGGGGAGAGGAGAGCGGGGCCGGGAGGAGAGGGAGGGGGGCCGGGGGGAGAGAGAGGGTGCCCGGGGGGAGAGAGACGGTGGCCGGGGGGAGAGAGAGGGGGGCCGGGGGGGAGAGAGAGGGGGGCCGGGGGGAGTGAGAGGGGGGCCGGGGGGAGAGAGAGTGGGGCGGGGGGGAGAGAGAGGGGGGCCGGGTGCAGAGAGAGGGGGGCTGGGGAGAGGGAGAGGGGGGCCGGGGGCAGAGGGAGGGGGGCCGGGGGCAGAGAGAGGGGGCGGGGGGAGAGAGAGGGGGGCCAGGGGGAGAGAGCGGGGGGCCGTGGGGAGAGAGAGGGGGGCCAGGGGGAGAGAGAGGGGGGCCGGGGGGAGAGAGAGGGGGGCCGGGGGGAGAGAGAGGGGGGCCGGGGGGAGAGAGAGGGCGGCCAGGTGGAGAGAGAGGGGGGCCGGCGGGAGAGAGAGGGGGGCAGGGAGGGAGAGAGAGGGGGGCCGGGGGGAGAGAGAGGGGGGCCTTGGGGAGAGAGAGGGGGGCCGGGGAGAGAGAGGGGGGCCGGGGGGAGAGAGACGGGGGCCGGGGGGAGAGAGAGGGGGGCCGGGGGGAGAGAGAGGGCGGCCGGGTGGAGAGATAGGGAGGCCGGGGGAGAGAGAGGGTGGCCGGGGGAGAGAGAGGGGGGCCGGGGGGAGAGAGAGGGGGGCCGGGGGGAGAGAGAGGGGGGCCGGGGGTAGAGAGGAGGGGGCCGGGGGGAGAGAGAGGGCGGCCGGGTGGAGAGAGAGGGAGGCAGGGGGGAGAGAGAGGGTGGCCGGGCGGAGAGAGAGGGGGGAAGGGGGGAGAGAGAGGGGGGCCGGGGGAGAGAGAGCGGGGCCGGGGGGAGAGAGAGGGGGGCCGGGGGAGAGAGAGGGGGACCCGGGGGAGAGAGACGGTGGCCGGGGGGAGAGAGGGGGGCCGGGGGGAGAGAGAGGGGGGCCGGGGGGAGAGAGAGGGGGGCCGGGGGGAGAGAGAGGGCGGCCGGGTGGAGAGAGAGGGAGACCGGGGGGAGAGAGAGGGGGGCCATGGGGAGAGAGAGGGGGGCCGGGGAGAGAGAGAGGGGGGCCGGGGGGAGAGAGAGGGGGCCTTGGGGAGAGAGAGCGGGGCCGGGGAGAGAGAGGGGGGCCGGGGGGAGAGAGAGGGGGGCCGGGGGGAGAGAGAGGGGGACCGGCGGGAGAGAGAGAGGGGCCGGGGGGAGAGAGAGGGGGGCCGGCGGGAGAGAGAGGGGGGCCGGGGGGAGAGAGAGGGGGGCCGGGGGGAGAGAGAGAGGGGCCTTGGGGAGAGAGAGGGGGGCCGGGGAGAGAGTGGGGGGCCGGGGGGTTAGAGAGGGGGGCCGGGGGGAGAGAGAGGGGGGCCAGGGGGACAGAGAGAGGGGGGCCAGGGGGACAGAGAGAGGGGGGCCGGGTGAGAGAGAGGGGGGGCCGGCGGAAGAGAGAGGGGGGCCGGGGGCAGAGAGAGGGGGGCCGGGGGCAGAGAGAAGGGGGCCGGGGGGAGAGAGAGGGGGGCCGGGGGGAGAGAGAGGGGGGCCGGGGGGAGAGAGAGGAGGGCCGGGGGGAGAGAGAGGGGGGCCGTGGGGAGAGAAAGGGGGGCCGTGGGCAGAGAGAGGGGGGCCCGGGGGAGAGAGAGGGGGGACTGCGGGAGAGAGAGGGGGGCCGTGGGGAGAGAGAGGGGGGCCGGGGGGATAGAGAGGGGGGCCGGGGGGAGAGAGAGGGGGGCCGGGGGGAGAGAGAGGGGGCCGGGGGGGAGAGAGAGGGGGGCCGGGGGGAGAGAGAGAGGGGCCGCGGGGAGAGAGAGGGGAGCCGGGGGGAGAGAGAGGGGGGCCGGGGGGAGAGAGAGGGGGGCCAGGGGGAGAGAGAGGGGGGCCGGCGGGAGAGAGAGGGGGGCCGGGGGGAGAGAGAGGAGGGCCGGGGGGAGGTAGAGGGGGGCCTTGGGGAGAGAGAGGGGGGCCGAAGAGAGAGAGGGGAGCCGGGGGGAGAGAGAGGGTGGCCTAGGGGAGAGAGAGGGGGGCCGGGGGAGAGAGAGGGGGGCCGGGGGGAGAGAGAGCGGGGCCGGGGAGAGAGAGAGGGGGGCCGGGGGGAGAGAGAGGGGGACCGCGGGGAGAGAGAGGGGGGCCGGGGCGAGAGAGAGGGGGGCCGGGGGGAGAGAGAGGGGGGCCGGTGGGAGAGAGAGGGGGGCCGGGGGGAGAGAGACGGTGGCCGGGGGGAGAGAGAGGGGGGCCGGGGACAGAGAGAGGGGGGTCGGGGGGAGAGATATGGGGGCCGGGGGAGAGAGAGGGGGGCCGGGGGGAGAGAGAGGGGGGGCGGGGCAGAGAGAGTGGGGCCGGGGAGAGAGAGAGGGTAGCCGGGGGGAGAGAGAGCGGGGCCGGGGGGAGAGAGAGGGGGGCCGGGGGGAGAGAGAGGGGGGCCGGGGGGAGAGAGAGGGGGGCCGTGGGGAGAGAGAGGGGGCCGTGGTGAGAGAGAGGGGGGCCGTGTGGAGAGAAAGGGGGGCCGTGTGGAGAGAGACGGGGGCCAGGGGGAGAGAGAGGGGCCGGGGGGAGAGAGAGGGGGGCCGGGGGGAGAGAGAAGGGGGCCGCTGGGAAAGAGAGGGGGGCCGGGGGGAGAGAGAGGGGAGCCGGGGGTAGAAAGAGGGGGGCCGGGGGGAGAGAGAGGGGGGCCGTGGGGAGAGAGAGGGGGGCCGTGGGGAGAGAGAGGGGGGCCGGGGGGAGAGAGAGTGGGGCCGGGGGGAGAGAGAGGGGGGCCGGGTGCAGAGAGAGGGGGGCTGGGGGGAGGGAGAGGGGGCCGGGGGCAGAGGGAGGGGGGCAGGGGGCAGAGAGAGGGGGCGGGGGGAGAGAGAGGGGGGCCAGGGGGAGAGAGCGGGGGGCCGTGGGGAGAGAGCGGGGGGCCAGGGGGAGAGAGAGGGGGGCCAGGGGGAGAGAGAGGGGGGCCGGGGGGAGAGAGAGGGGGGCCGGGGGGAGAGAGAGGGCGGCCGGGTGGAGAGAGAGGGGGGCCGGCGGGAGAGAGAGGGGGGCCGGAGGGAGAGAGAGGGGGGCCGGGGGGAGAGAGAGGGGGGCCTTGGAAAGAGAGAGGGGGGCCGGGGAGAGAGAGGGGGGCCGGGGGGAGAGAGAGGGGGGCCGGGGAGAGAGAGAGGGGGGCCGGGGGGAGAGAGAGGGCGGCCGGGTGGAGAGATAGGGAGGCCGGGGGGAGAGAGAGGGTGGCCGGGGGGAGAGAGAGGGGGGCCGGGGGGAGAGAGAGGGGGGCCGGGGGGAGAGAGAGGGGGGCCGGGGGTAGAGAGAGGGGGGCCGGGGGGAGAGAGAGGGCGGCCGGGTGGAGAGAGAGGGAGGCAGGGGGGAGAGAGAGGGTGGCCGGGGGGAGAGAGAGGGGGGGAAGGGGGGAGAGAGAGGGGGGCCGGGGGGAGAGAGAGCGGGGCCGGGGGGAGAGAGAGGGGGGCCGGGGGGAGAGAGAGGGGGACCCGGGGGAGAGAGACGGTGGCCAAGGGGGGAGAGAGGGGGGCCGGGGGGAGAGAGAGGGGGGCCAGGGGGAGAGAGAGGGGGGCCGGGGGGAGAGAGAGGGGGGCCGGGGGGAGAGAGTGGGGGCCTTGGGGAGAGAGAGCGGGGCCGGGGAGAGAGAGGGGGGCCGGGGGGAGAGAGAGGGGGGCCGGGGGGAGAGAGAGGGGGACCAGCGGGAGAGAGAGAGGGGCAGGGGGGAGAGAGAGGGGGGCCGGCGGGAGAGAGAGGGGGGCCGGGGGGAGAGAGAGGGGGGCCGGGGGGAGAGAGAGGGGGGCCTTGGGAGAGAGAGGGGGCCGGGGAGAGAGAGGGGGGCCGGGGGGTTAGAGAGGGGGGCCGGGGGGGAGAGAGAGGGGGGCCAGGGGGACAGAGAGAGGGGGGCCAGCGGGACAGAGAGAGGGGGGCGAGGGGAGAGAGAGGGGGGCCGGCAGAAGAGAGAGGGGGGCCGGGGGCAGAGAGAGGGGGGCCGGGGGAAGAGAGAAGGGGGCCGGGGGGAGAGAGAGGGGGGCCGGGGGGAGAGAGAGGGGGGCCGGGGGGAGAGAGAGGAGGGCCGGGGGGAGAGAGAGGGGGGCCGTGGGGAGAGAAAGGGGGCCGTGGGGAGAGAGAGGGGGGCCCGGGGGAGAGAGAGGGGGGACTGCGGGAGAGAGAGGGGGGCCGTGGGGAGAGAGAGGGGGGCCGGGGGGATAGAGAGGGGGGCCGGGGGGAGAGAGAGGGGGGCCGGGGGGAGAGAGAGGGGGCCGGGGGGAGAGAGAGGGGGGCCGGGGGAGAGAGAGAGGGGCCGCGGGGAGAGAGAGGGGAGCCGGGGGGAGAGAGAGGGGGCCGGGGGGAGAGAGAGGGGGGCCAGGGGGAGAGAGAGGGGGGCCCGCAGGAAGAGAGAGGTTGGCCGGGGGGAGAGAGAGGAGGGCCGGGGGGAGGTAGAGGGGGGCCTTGGGGAGAGAGAGGGGGGCCGGGGAGAGAGAGGGGGGCCGGGGGGAGAGAGAGGGTGGCCTAGGGGAGAGAGAGGGGGGCCGGGGGGAGAGGAGGGGGGCCGGGGGGAGAGAGAGCGGGGCCGGGGAGAGAGAGAGGGGGCCGGGGGGAGAGAGAGGGGGACCGCGGGGAGAGAGAGGGGGGCCGGGGCGAGAGAGAGGGGGGCCGGGGGGAGAGAGAGGGGGGCCGGTGGGGAGAGAGAGGGGGGCCGGGGGGAGAGAGACGGTGGCCGGGGGGAGAGAGAGGGGGGCCGGGGACAGAGAGAGGGGGGTGGGGGGAGAGATATGGGGGCCGGGGGGAGAGAGAGGGGGGCCGGGGGGAGAGAGAGGGGGGGCGGGGGCAGAGAGAGTGGGGCCGGGGAGAGAGAGAGGGTAGCCGGGGGGAGAGAGAGCGGGGCCGGGGGGAGAGAGAGGGGGGCCGGGGGGAGAGAGAGGGGGGCCGGGGGGAGAGAGAGGGGGGCCGTGGGGAGAGAGAGGGGGCCGTGGTGAGAGAGAGGGGGGCCGTGTGGAGAGAAAGGGGGGCCGTGTGGAGAGAGACGGGGGCCAGGGGGAGAGAGAGGGGCCGGGGGGAGAGAGAGGGGGGCCGGGGGGAGAGAGAAGGGGGCCGCTGGGAAAGAGAGGGGGGCCGGGGGGAGAGAGAGGGGAGCCGGGGGTAGAAAGAGGGGGGCCGGGGGGAGAGAGAGGGGGGCCGTGGGGAGAGAGAGGGGGGCCGTGTAGAGAGAGGTGGGCCGTGGGGAGAGAGAGGGGGGCCGTGTGGAGAGAGAGGGGGGCCGTGTGGAGAGAGAGGGGGGCGGTGTGGAGAGAGAGGGGGGCCGTGTGGAGAGAGAGAGGGCTCCGGGGGGAGAGAGAAGGGGGCCGGAGGGAGAGAGAGGGGGGGCCGGGGGGATAGAGAGGGGGGCCGGGGGGATAGAGAGGGGGGCCGGGGGGATAGAGAGGGGGGCCGGGGGGAGAGAGATGGGGGCCGGGGGGAGAGAGAGGGGGGCCGGAGGGAGAGAGAGGGGGGCCGGGGGTAGAGAGAGGGGGGCCAGGGGGAGAGAGAGGGGAGCCGGGGGGAGAGAGAGGGGGGCCGGGGGGAGAGAGAGGGGGGCCAGGGGGAGAGAGAGGGGGGCCCGCAGGAAGAGAGAGGTTGGCCGGGGGGAGAGAGAGGAGGGCCGGGGGGAGGTAGAGGGGGGCCTTGGGGAGAGAGAGGGGGGCCGGGGAGAGAGAGGGGGGCCGGGGGGAGAGAGAGGGTGGCCTAGGGGAGAGAGAGGGGGGCCGGGGGGAGAGAGAGGGGGGCCGGGGGGAGAGAGAGCGGGGCCGGGGAGAGAGAGAGGGGGGCCGGGGGGGAGAGAGAGGGGGACCGCGGGGAGAGAGAGGGGGGCCGGGGCGAGAGAGAGGGGGGCCGGGGGGAGAGAGAGGGGGGCCGGTGGGAGAGAGAGGGGGGCCGGGGGGAGAGAGACGGTGGCCGGGGGAGAGAGAGGGGGGCCGGGGACAGAGAGAGGGGGGTCGGGGGGAGAGATATGGGGGCCGGGGGGAGAGAGAGGGGGGCCGGGGGGAGAGAGAGGGGGGGCGGGGGCAGAGAGAGTGGGGCCGGGGAGAGAGAGAGGGTAGCCGGGGGGAGAGAGAGCGGGGCCGGGGGGAGAGAGAGGGGGGCCGGGGGGAGAGAGAGGGGGGCCGGGGGGAGAGAGAGGGGGGCCGTGGGGAGAGAGGGGGCCGTGGTGAGAGGAAGGGGGGCCGTGTGGAGAGAAAGGGGGGCCGTGTGGAGAGAGACGGGGGCCAGGGGGAGAGAGAGGGGCCGGGGGGAGAGAGAGGGGGGCCGGGGGGAGAGAGAAGGGGGCAGCTGGGAAAGAGAGGGGGGCCGGGGGGAGAGAGAGGGGAGCCGGGGGTAGAAAGAGGGGGGCCGGGGGGAGAGAGAGGGGGGCCGTGGGGAGAGAGAGGGGGGCCGTGGGGAGAGAGAGGGGGGCCGTGTAGAGAGAGGTGGGCCGTGGGGAGAGAGAGGGGGGCCGTGTGGAGAGAGAGGGGGGCCGTGTGGAGAGAGAGGGGGGCGGTGTGGAGAGAGAGGGGGGCCGTGTGGAGAGAGAGAGGGCTCCGGGGGGAGAGAGAAGGGGGCCGGAGGGAGAGAGAGGGGGGCCGGGGGGATAGAGAGGGGGGCCGGGGGGATAGAGAGGGGGGCCGGGGGGATAGAGAGGGGGGCCGGGGGGAGAGAGATGGGGGCCGGGGGGAGAGAGAGGGGGGCCGGAGGGAGAGAGAGGGGGGCCGGGGGTAGAGAGAGGGGGGCCAGGGGGAGAGAGAGGGGGGCCGGCAGGAGAGAGAGGGGGGCCGGGGGGAGAGAGAGGGGGGCCGGGGGGAGAGAGAGGGGGGCCGGGGGGAGAGAGAGGGGGGCCGGGGGAGAGAGAGGGGGGCCGGGGGCAGAGAGAGGGGGCCCGGGGGCAGAGAGAGGGGGGCCGGGGGGAGAGAGAGGGGGGCCGGGGGGAGAGAGAGGGGGGCCGGGGGGAGAGAGAGGAGGGCCGGGGGGAGAGAGAAGGGGGCCGTGGGGAGAGAGAGGGGGGCCGGGGGGAGAGAGAGGGGGGTCGGGGGGAGAGAGAGGGGGGCCGGGGGGAGAGAGAGGGGGGCCTGCGGGAGAGAGAGGGGGGCCGGTGGGAGAGAGAGGGGGCCGGGGGGAGAGAGAGGGGGGCCTTGGGGAGAGAGAGGGGGGCCGGGGAGAGAGAGGGGGGCCGGGGGGAGAGAGAGGGGGCCCGGGGGGAGAGAGAGGGGGGCCGGGGGGAGAGAGAGGGCGGCCGGGTGGAGAGAGAGGGAGGCCGGGGGGAGAGAGAGGGTGGCCGGGGAGAGAGAGAGGGGGGCCGGGGGGAGAGAGAGGGGGGCCGGGGGGAGAGAGAGGGGGGCCGGGGGAGAGAGAGAGGGGGGCCGGGGGGAGAGAGAGGGCGGCCGGGTGGAGAGAGAGGGAGGCAGGGGGGAGAGAGAGGGTGGCCGGGGGGAGAGAGAGGGGGGCCGGGGGGAGAGAGAGGGGGGCCGGGGGGAGAGAAAGCAGGGCCCGGGGGAGAGAGAGGGGGGCCGGGGGGAGAGAGAGTGGGGCCCGGGGGAGAGAGACGGTGGCCGGGGGGAGAGAGAGGGGGGCCGGGGGGAGAGAGTGGGGGCCTTGGGGAGAGAAGAGGGGGGCCGGGGAGAGAGAGGGGGGCCGGGGGGAGAGAGAGGGGGGCCGGGGGGAGAGAGAGGGGGGCCGGGGGGAGAGAGAGAGGGGCCGGGGGGAGAGAGAGGGGGGCCGGCGGGAGAGAGAGGAGGGGCCGGGGGGAGAGAGAGGGGGGCCGGGGGGAGAGAGAGGGGGGCCGGGGGGGAGAGAGGGCGGCCGGGTGGAGAGAGAGGGAGGCCGGGCTGAGAGAGAGGGTGGCCGGGGGGAGAGAGAGGGGGGCCGGGAGGAGAGAGAGGGGGGCTGGGGGGAGAGAGAGCGGGGCCGGGGGGAGAGAAAGGGGGCCCGGGGGGAGAGAGAGGGGGGCCGGGGGGAGAGAGACGGTGGCCGGGGGGAGAGAGAGGGGGGCCGGGGGAGAGAGAGGGGGGCCGGCGGGAGAGAGAGGGGGGCCTTGGGGAGAGAGAGGGGGGCCGGGGAGAGAGAGGGGGGCCGGGGGGAGAGAGAGGGGGGCCGGGGGGAGAGAGAGGGCGGCCGGGTGGAGAGAGAGGGAGGCCGGGGGGAGAGAGAGGGTGGCCGGGGGGAGAGAGAGGGGGGCCGGGGGGAGAGAGAGGGGGGACGGGGGGAGAGAGAGCGGGGCCGGGAGGAGAGAGAAGGGGGCCGGGGGGAGAGAGAGGGTGCCCGGGGGGAGAGAGACGGTGGCCGTGGGGAGAGAGAGGGGGGCCGGGGGGAGAGAGAGGGGGGCTGGGGGGAGAGAGAGGGGGGCCGGGGGGAGAGAGAGGGGGGCCGGGGGCAGAGAGAGGGGGGCCGGGGGGAGGGAGAGGGGGGCCGGGGGCAGAGGGAGGGGGGCCGGGGGCAGAGAGAGGGGGCGGGGGGAGAGAGAGGGGGGCCAGGGGGAGAGAGAGGGGGCCGGGGGAGAGAGAAGGGGGCCAGGGGGAGAAAGAGGGGGGCCGGGGGGAGAGAGATGGGGGCCATGGGGAGAGAGAGGGGGGCCGGGGGGAGAGAGAGGGCGGCCGGGTGGAGAGAGAGGGAGGCAGGGGGGAGAGAGAGGGTGGCCGGGGGGAGAGAGAGGGGGGCCAGGGGGAGAGAGAAGGGGGCCGTTGGGAGAGAGAGCGGGGCCGGGGGGAGAGAGAGGGGGGCCGGGGGGAGAGAGAGGGGGGGCCCGGGGGAGAGAGACGGTGGCCGGGGGGAGAGAGAGGGGGGCCGGGGGGAGATAGAGGGGGGCCGGGGGGAGAGAGAGGGGGCCTTGGGGAGAGAGAGGGGGGCCGGGGAGAGAGAGGGGGGCCGGGGGGAGAGAGAGGGGGGCCGGGGGGAGAGAGAGTGGGGCCGGGGGGAGAGAGAGGGGGGCCGGGCGGGAGAGAGAGGAGGGGCCGGGGGGAGAGATGGGTGGGCCGGGGGGAGAGAGAGGTGGGCCTTGGGGAGAGAGAGGGGGGCCGGGGAGAGAGAGGGGGGCCGGGGGGAGAGAGAAGGGGGCCGGGGGGAGAGAGAGGGGGGCCGGGGGGAGAGAGAGGACGGCCGAGTGGAGAGAGAGGGAGGCCGGGCGGATAGAGAGGGTGGCCGGGGGGAGAGAGAGGGGGGCCGGGGGGGAGAGAGGGGGGGCTGGGAGGAGAGAGAGGGGGCCCGGGGGGAGAGAGAGGGGGCCGGGTGGAGAGAGATGGTGGCCGGGGGGAGAGAGAGGGGGGCCGGGGGAGAGAGAGGGGGGCCGGGGGGAGAGAGAGGGGGGCCTTGGGGAGAGAGAGGGGGGCCGGGAGAGAGAGGGGGGCCGGGGGGAGAGAGAGGGGGGCCGGGGGGAGAGAGAGGGCGGCCGGGTGGAGAGAGAATGAGGCCGGGGGGAAAGAGATGGTGGCCGGGGGGAGAGAGAGGGGGGCCGGGGGGAGAGAGAGGGGGGCCGGGGGGAGAGAGAGGGGGGCCGGGGGGAGAGAGAGGGGGGCCGGGGGTAGAGAGAGGGGGGCCCGGGGGCAGAGAGAGGGGGGCCGGGGGGGAGGGAGAGGGGGGCCGGGGGCAGAGGGAGGGGGGCAGGGGGCAGAGAGAGGGGGCGGGGGGAGAGAGAGGGGGGCCAGGGGGAGAGAGAGGGGGGCCGGGGGCAGAGAGAGGGGGGCCGGGGGGAGAGAGAGGGGGCCGGGGGGAGAGAGAGGGGGGGCCAGGGGGAGAGAGAGGGGGGCCGGGGCAGAGAGAGGGGGGCCGGGGGGTGAGAGAGGGTGGCCGGGGGCAGAGAGAGGGGGGCCGGGGGGAGAGAGAGGTGGGCCGGGGGGAGAGAGAGGGGGAGCCGGCGGGAGAGAGAGGGGGGCCGGGGGGAGAGAGAGGGGGGCCGGGGGGAGAGAGAGGGGGCCGGGGGGAAAGAGAGGTGGGCCGGGGGGAGAGAGAGGTGGGCCGGGGGGAGAGAGAGGGGGGCCGGGGGCAGAGAGAGGGGGGCCGGGGGGAGAGAGAGGGAGGTCGGGGGGAGAGAGAGGGGGGCCGGGGGCAGAGAGAGGTGGGCCGGGGGCAGAGAGAGGGGGGCCGGGGGCAGAGAGAGGGGGTCCGGGGGCAGAGAGAGGGGGGCTGGGGGCAGAGAGAGGGGGGCCTGGGGGAGAGAGAGGGGGGCCGGGGGGAGAGAGAGGGGGCCGGGTGGAGAGAGAGGGGGGCCGGAGGGAGAGAGAGGGTGGCCGGGGGAGAGAGAGGGGGGCCGGGGGGAGAGAGAGGGGGGCCGGGGGCAGAGAGAGGGGGGCCGGGGGCAGAGAGAGGGGGGCCGGGGGGAGAGATAGGGGGCCGGTGGGAGAGAGAGGTGGGCCGGGGGGAGAGAGAGGGGGGCCATGGGGAGAGAGACGGGGGCCGGGGAGAGAGAGGGGGCCGGGGGGAGAGAGAGGGGGCCGGGGGGAGAGAGACGGGGGCCGGGGGAGAGAGAGGGCGGCCGGGTGGAGAGAGATGGAGGCCGGGCGGAGAGAAAGGGTGGCCGGGGGGAGAGAGAGGGGGGCCTGGGGGAGAGAGAGGGGTCTGGGGGGAGAGAGAGCGGGGCCGGGGGGAGAGAGAGGGGGCCCGGGGGGAGAGAGAGGGGGGCCGGGGGGAGAGAGACGGTGGCCGGGGGGAGAGAGAGGGGGGCCGGGGTGAGAGAGAGGGGGGCCGAGGGGAGAGAGAGGGGGGCCTTGGGGGAGAGAGAGGGGGGCCGGGGAGAGAGAGGGGGGCCGGGGGGAGAGAGAGCGGGGCCGGGGGGAGAGAGAGGGCGGCCGGGTGGAGAGAGAGGGAGGCCGGGGGGAGAGAGAGGGTGGCCGGGGGGAGAGAGAGGGGGGCCGGGGGGAGAGAGAGGGGGGCCGGGGGGAGAGAGAGCGGGGCCGGGAGGAGAGAGAGGGGGGCCGGGGAGAGAGAGGGGGCCCGGGGGGAGAGAGAGGGGGGCCGGAGGGAGAGAGAGGGGGGCCGGGGGGAGAGAGAGGGGGGCCGGGGGGAGAGAGAAGGGGGCCGGCGGGAGAGAGAGGAGGGGCCGGGAGGAGAGAGAGGGGGGCCGGGGGGAGAGAGAGGGGGGCCTTGGGGAGAGAGAGGGGGGCCGGGGAGAGAGAGGGGGGCCGGGGGGAGAGAAAGGGGGGCCGGGGGGAGAGAGAGGGGGCCGGGGGGAGAGAGAGGGCGGCCGAGTGGAGAGAGAGGGAGGCCGGGCGGAGAGAGAGGGTGGCCGGGGGGAGAGAGAGTGGGGCCGGGGGGAGAGAGAGGGGGGCTGGGGGGAGAGAGAGGGGGCCCTGGGGGAGAGAGAGGGGGGCCGGGGGGAGAGAGATGGTGGCCGGGGGGAGAGAGAGGGGGGCCGGGGGGAGAGAGAGGGGGGCCGGGGGGAGAGAGAGCTGGGCCTTGGGGAGAGAGAGGGGGCCGGGGAGAGAGAGGGGGGCCGGGGGGAGAGAGAGGGGGGCCGGGGGGAGAGAGAGGGCGGCCGGGTGGAGAGAGAGTGAGGCCGGGGGGAGAGAGATGGTGGCCGGGGGGAGAGAGGGGGGCCGGGGGGAGAGAGAGGGGGGCCGGGGGGAGAGAGAGGGGGCCGGGGGGAGAGAGAGGGGGGCCGGGGGGAGAGAGAGGGGGGTCGGTGGGAGAGAGAGGGGGGCCGGGGGGAGAGAGACGGGGGCCGGGGGGAGAGAGAGGGGGGCCGGGGGGAGAGAGAGGTGGGGCCGCGGGGAGAGAGAGGGGGGCCGGGGGCAGAGAGAGGGGGGCCGGGGGGAGAGAGAGGGAGGCCGGGGGGAGAGAGAGGGGGGCCGGGGGCAGAGAGAGGTGGGCCGGGGGCAGAGATAGGGGGGCCGGGGGCAGAGAGAGGGGGTCCAGGGGGAAGAGAGAGGGGGGCCGGGGGCAGAGAGAGGGGGGCCTGGGGGAGAGAGAGGGGGGCCGGTGGGAGAGAGAGGGGGCCGGGGGGAGAGAGACGGGGGCCGGGGGGAGAGAGAGGGGGGCCGGGGGCAGAGAGAGGGGGGCCGGGGGAGAGAGAGGGAGGCCGGGGGGAGAGAGAGGGGGGCCGGGGGCAGAGAGAGGTGGGCCGGGGGCAGAGAGAGGGGGGCCGGGGGCAGAGAGAGGGGGTCCAGGGGGAAGAGAGAGGGGGCCCGGGGGCAGAGAGAGGGGGGCCTGGGGAGAGAGAGGGGGGCCGGGGGGAGAGAGAGGGGGGCCGGGGGGAGAGAGAGGGCGGCCGGTGGGAGAGAGAGGGGGGCCGGGGGGAAAGAGAGGGTGGCCGGGGGGAGAGAGAGGGGGGCCGCGGGGAGAGAGAGGGGGCCGGGGGGAGAGAGAGTGGGGCCGGGGAGAGAGAGAAGGGGGCCGGGGGGAGAGAGAGGGGGGCCGGGGGGGAGAGAGAGGGGGCCGGGGGAGAGAGAGGGGGGCCGGGCGGAGAGAGGGGGGCCGGGGGGAGAGAGAGGGGGCCGGGGGGAGAGAGAGGGGGGCCGGGGGGAGAGAGAGCATGCCGGGAGGAGAGAGAGGGGGGCCGGGGGGGAGAGAGAGGGGGGCCGGGGGGAGAGAGAGGGGGGCCGGGGGAGAGAGAGGGGGGCCGGTGGGAGAGAGAGGCGGGCCGGGGGGAGCGGACAGGGGGGCCGGTGGGAGAGAGAGGGGGGCCGGGGGGGAGCGAGAGGGGGGGCCGGGGGGGGAGAGAGAGGGGGGCCAGGGGGAGAGAGAGGGGGGCCGGGGGGAGAGAGAGGGGGGCGGGGGGAAAGAGAGGGGGGCCGGGGGGAGAGAGAGGAGGGCCGGGGGGAGAGAGAGGGGGGACGGGGGGAGAGAGGGGGGGGGCCGGAGTGAGAGAGGGGGGCCGGGCGGAGAGAGAGGGCGGCCGGGGGGAGAGAGAGGGGGGCCGGGGGGAGAGAGAGGGGGGCCGGGGGGAGAGAGAGGGGGGCCGGGGGGAGAGAGAGGGGGGACTGAGGGAGAGACAGGGGGGCCGGAGGGAGAGAGAGGCGGGCCGGGGGGAGAGAGAGGGGGGCCGGGGGGAAAGAGAGGGGGGCCGGCGGGAGAGAGAGCGGGGCCGGGGGAGAGAGAGGGGCGCCGGGGGGAGAGAAGGGGGGCGGGGGGAGAGAGAGGGGGGCCGGGGGGAGAGAGAGGGGGGCCGGGGGCAGAGAGAGGGGGGCCGGGGGGAGAGAGAGGGGGGCCGGGGGGAGAGAGGGGGGCCGGGGGGAGAGAGAGGGCGGCCGGGGGGAGACAGAGGGGGGCCGAGGGGAGAGAGAGGGGGGCCGGGGGGAGAGAGAGGGGGACCGGGGGGAGAGAGAGGGGGGCCGGAGGGAGAGACAGGGGGGCCGGGGGAGAGAGAGTGGGGCCGGGGGGAGAGAGAGGGTGGCCAGGGGGAGAGAGAGGGGGACCGGGGGGAGAGAGAGGGGGGCCGGGGAGAGAGAGAGGGGGGCCGGGGGGAGAGAGAGGTGGGCCGCGGGTAGAGAGAGGGGGGCCGGGGGGAGAGAGAGGGGGGCCGGGGGGCGAGAGAGGGGGGCCGGTGGGAGAGAGAGGCGGGCAGGGGGGAGAGAGGGGGGCTGGGGCGAGAGAGAGGGGGGCCGGGGGGAGAGAGAGGGGGGCCGGGGGGAGAGAGACGGGGGCCGGGGAGAGAGACGGGGGCCGGGGGGAGAGAGAGGGGGGCCGGTGGGAGAGAGAGGCGGGCAGGGGGGAGAGAGGGGGGCTGGGGCGAGAGAGAGGGGGGCCGGGGGGAGAGAGAGGGGGGCCGGGGGGAGAGAGACGGGGGCCGGGGAGAGAGACGGGGGCCGGGGGGAGAGAGAGGGGGGCTGGGGGGAGAGAGAGGGGGGCCGGGGGGAGAGAGAGGGGGGCCGGGGTGAGAGAGATGTGGGCCGGGGGAGAGAGAGGGGTCGGTGGGAGAGAGAGGGGGGCGGGGGGAGAGAGACGGGGGCCGGGGGGAGAGAGAGGGGGGCCGGGGGGAGAGAGAGGGGGGCCGGCGGGGAGAGAGAGGGGGGCCGGGGTGAGAAAGAGGGGGGCCGGGCGGAGAGAGAGGGGGCCGGGGGGAGAGAGAGGGGGGCCGGGGGGAGAGAGAGGGAGGCCGGGGGGAGAGAGAGGGAGGCCGGGGGGAGAGTGAGGGAGGCCGGGGGGAGAGAGAGGGAGGCCGGGGGGAGAGAGAGGGAGGCCGGGGAGAGAGAGAGGGAGGCCGGGGGAAGAGAGAGGGAGGCCGGGGGGAGAGAGAGGGAGGCCGGGGGGAGAGAGAGGGAGGCCGGGGGGAGAGAGAGGCGGGCCGGGGTGAGAGTGAGGGGGGCCGGGGGGAGAGAGAGGGAGGCTGGGGGGAGAGAGAGGGAGGCCGGGGGGAGAGAGAGGGAGGCCGGGGGGAGAGAGAGGGAGTCCGGGGGGAGAGAGAGGGGGGCCGGGGGGAGAGAGAGGGGGGCGGGGGGGAGAGAGAGGGGCGCCGGCGGGGAGAGAGAGGGGGGCCAGGGGGAGAAAGAGGGGGGCCGGGCGGAGAGAGAGGGGGGCCAGGGGGAGAAAGAGGGGGGCCGGGCGGAGAGAGAGGGGGGCCGGGGGGAGAGAGAGGGAGGCCGGGGGGAGAGAGAGGGAGGCCGGGGGGAGAGAGAGGGAGGCCGGGGGGAGAGAGAGGGAGGCCGGGGGTAGAGAGAGGGAGGCCGGGGGGAGAGAGAGGGAGGCCGGGGAGAGAGAGAGGGAGGCCGGGGGGAGAGAGAGGGAGGCCGGGGGGAGAGAGAGGGAGGCCGGGGGGAGAGAGAGGGAGGCCGGGGGGAGAGAGAGGCGGGCCGGGGTGAGAGTGAGGTGGGCCGGGGGGAGAGAGAGGGCGGCCGGGGGGAGAGAGAGGGAGGCCGGGGGGAGAGAGAGGGAGGCCGGGGGTAGAGAGAGGGAGGCCGGGGGGAGAGAGAGGGAGGCTGGGGGAGAGCGAGGGAGGCCGGGGGGAGAGAGAGGGAGGCCGGGGGGAGAGAGGGGGAGTCCGGGGAGAGAGAGAGGGGGGCCGGGGGGAGAGAGAGGGGGGCCGGGGGGAGAGAGAGGGGGGCCGGGGGGAGAGAGAGGGAGGCCGGGGAGAGAGAGAGGGAGGCCGGGGGGAGAGAGAGGGAGGCCGGGGGGAGAGAGAGGGAGGCCGGGGGGAGAGAGAGGGAGGCCGGGGGCAGAGAGAGGCGGGCCGGGGTGAGAGTGAGGGGGGCCGGGGGGAGAGAGAGGGCGGCCGGGGGGAGAGAGAGGGAGGCCGGGGGGAGAGAGAGGCAGGCCGGGGGTAGAGAGAGGGAGGCCGGGGGGAGAGAGAGGGAGGCTGGGGGAGAGCGAGGGAGGCCGGGGGGAGAGAGAGGGAGGACCGGGGGGAGAGAGGGGGAGTCCGGGGAGAGAGAGAGGGGGGCCGGGGGGAGAGAGAGGGGGGCCGGGGGGAGAGAGAGGGGGGCCGGGGGGAGAGAGAGGGAGGCCGGGGAGAGAGAGAGGGAGGCCGGGGGGAGAGAGAGGGAGGCCGGGGGGAGAGAGAGGGAGGCCGGGGGGAGAGAGAGGGAGGCCGGGGGCAGAGAGAGGCGGGCCGGGGTGAGAGTGAGGGGGGCGTGGGGGAGAGAGAGGGCCGCCGGGGGGAGAGAGAGGGAGGCCGGGGGGAGAGAGAGGGAGGCCGGGGGTAGAGAGAGGGAGGCCGGGGGGAGAGAGAGGGAGGCTGGGGGAGAGAGAGGGAGGCCGGGGGGAGAGAGAGGGAGGCCGGGGGGAGAGAGGGGGAGTCCGGGGAGAGAGAGAGGGGGGCCGGGGGGAGATAGAGGGGGGCCAGGGGGAGAGAGAGGGGGGCTGGGGGGCGAGAGAGGGGGGCCGGGGGGAGAAAGAGGGGGGCCGGGCGGAGAGAGAGGGGGGCCGGGGGGAGAGAGAGGGAGGCCGGGGGGAGAGAGAGGGAGGCCGGGGGGAGAGAGAGGGAGGCCGGGGGGAGAGAGAGGGAGGCCGGGGGTAGAGAGAGGGAGGCCGGGGGGAGAGAGAGGGAGGCCGGGGAGAGAGAGAGGGAGGCCGGGGGGAGAGAGAGGGAGGCCGGGGGGAGAGAGAGGGAGGCCGGGGGGAGAGAGAGGGAGGCCGGGGGGAGAGAGAGGCGGGCCGGGGTGAGAGTGAGGTGGGCCGGGGGGAGAGAGAGGGCGGCCGGGGGGAGAGAGAGGGAGGCCGGGGGGAGAGAGAGGGAGGCCGGGGGTAGAGAGAGGGAGGCCGGGGGGAGAGAGAGGGAGGCTGGGGGAGAGAGAGGGAGGCCGGGGGGAGAGAGAGGGAGGCCGGGGGGAGAGAGGGGGAGTCCGGGGAGAGAGAGAGGGGGGCCGAGGGGAGAGAGAGGGGGGCCGGGGGGAGAGAGAGGGGGGCCGGGGGTAGAGAGAGGGAGGCCGGGGGGAGAGAGGGGGAGTCCGGGGAGAGAGAGAGGGGGGCCGGGGGGAGATAGAGGGGGGCCAGGGGGAGAGAGAGGGGGGCTGGGGGGCGAGAGAGGGGGGCCGGGGGGAGAAAGAGGGGGGCCGGGCGGAGAGAAAGGGGGGCCGGGGGGAGAGAGAGGGAGGCCGGGGGGAGAGAGAGGGAGGCCGGGGGGAGAGAGAGGGAGGCCGGGGGGAGAGAGAGGGAGGCCGGGGGTAGAGAGAGGGAGGCCGGGGGGAGAGAGAGGGAGGCCCGGGGAGAGAGAGAGGGAGGCCGGGGGAGAGAGAGGGAGGCCGGGGGGAGAGAGAGGGAGGCCGGGGGGAGAGAGAGGGAGGCCGGGGGGAGAGAGAGGCGGGCCGGGGTGAGAGTGAGGTGGGCCGGGGGGAGAGAGAGGGCGGGCCGGGGGGAGAGAGAGGGAGGCCGGGGGGAGAGAGAGGGAGGCCGGGGGTAGGGAGGCCGGGGGGTAGAGAGAGGGAGGCCAGAGGGGAGCGGGGGGAGAGAGAGGGAGGCTGGGGGAGAGAGAGGGAGGCCGGGGGGAGAGAGAGGGAGGCCGGGGGGAGAGAGGGGAGTCCGGGGAGAGAGAGAGGGGGGCCGGGGGGAGAGAGAGGGGGGCCGGGGGGAGAGAGAGGGGGGCCGGGGGTAGAGAGAGGGAGGCCGGGGGGGGAGAGAGGGAGGCCGGGGGGAGAGAGAGGGAGGCCGGGGGAGAGAGAGGGAGGCCGGGGGGAGAGAGAGGGAGGCCGGGGGGAGAGAGAGGGAGGCCGGGGAGAGAGAGAGGGAGGCCGGGGGGAGAGAGAGGGAGGCCGGGGGGAGAGAGAGGGAGGCCGGGGGAGAGAGAGGGAGGCCGGGGGCAGAGAGAGGCGGGCCGGGGTGAGAGTGAGGGGGGCGTGGGGGAGAGAGAGGGCCGCCGGGGGAGAGAGAGGGAGGCCGGGGGAGAGAGAGGGAGGCCGGGGGTAGAGAGAGGGAGGCCGGGGGGAGAGAGAGGGAGGCTGGGGGAGAGAGAGGGAGGCCGGGGGGAGAGAGAGGGAGGCCGGGGGGAGAGAGAGGGAGGCCGGGGGTAGAGAGAGGGAGGCCGGGGGGAGAGAGAGGGAGGCTGGGGGAGAGAGAGGGAGGCCGGGGGGAGAGAGAGGGAGGCCGGGGGAGAGAGGGGGAGTCCGGGGAGAGAGAGAGGGGGGGCGTGGGGAGAGAGAGGGGCGCCGGCGTGGAGAGAGAGGGGGGCCAGGGGGAGAAAGAGGGGGGCCGGGCGGAGAGAGAGGGGGGCCAGGGGGAGAAAGAGGGGGGCCGGGCGGAGAGAGAGGGGGGCCGGGGGGAGAGAGAGGGAGGCCGGGGGGAGAGAGAGGGAGGCCGGGGGGAGAGAGACGGAGGCCGGGGGGAGAGAGAGGGAGGCCGGGGGTAGAGAGAGGGAGGCCGGGGGGAGAGAGGAGGGAGGCCGGGAGAGAGAGAGGGAGGCCGGGGGGAGAGAGAGGGAGGCCGGGGGGAGAGAGAGGGAGGCCGGGGGGAGAGAGAGGGAGGCCGGGGGGAGAGAGAGGCGGGCCGGGGTGAGAGTGAGGTGGGCCGGGGGGAGAGAGAGGGCGGCCGGGGGGAGAGAGAGGGAGGCCGGGGGGAGAAAGAGGGAGGCCGGGGGTAGAGAGAGGGAGGCCGGGGGGAGAGAGAGGGAGGCTGGGGGAGAGAGAGGGAGGCCGGGGGAGAGAGAGGGAGGCCGGGGGGAGAGAGGGGGAGTCCGGGGAGAGAGAGAGGGGGGCCGGGGGGAGAGAGAGGGGGGCCGGGGGGAGAGAGAGGGGGGCCGGGGGTAGAGAGAGGGAGGCCGGGGGGGGGAGAGAGGGAGGCCGGGGGAGAGAGAGGGAGGCCGGGGGGAGAGAGAGGGAGGCCGGGGGGAGAGAGAGGGAGGCCGGGGGGAGAGAGAGGGAGGCCGGGGAGAGAGAGAGGGAGGCCGGGGGGAGAGAGAGGGAGGCCGGGGGGAGAGAGAGGGAGGCCGGGGGGAGAGAGAGGGAGGCCGGGGGCAGAGAGAGGCGGGCCGGGGTGAGAGTGAGGGGGCGTGGGGGAGAGAGAGGGCCGCCGGGGGGAGAGAGAGGGAGGCCGGGGGGAGAGAGAGGGAGGCCGGGGGTAGAGAGAGGGAGGCCGGGGAGAGAGAGAGGGAGGCTGGGGGGGAGAGAGAGGGAGGCCGGGGGAGAGAGAGGGAGGCCGGGGGGAGAGAGGGGGAGTCCGGGGAGAGAGAGAGGGGGGCCAGGGGGGAGATAGAGGGGGGCCAGGGGGAGAGAGAGGGGGGCTGGGGGGCGAGAGAGGGGGGCCGGGGGGAGAAAGAGGGGGGCCGGGCGGAGAGAGAGGGGGGCCGGGGGGAGAGAGAGGGAGGCCGGGGGGAGAGAGAGGGAGGCCGGGGGGAGAGAGAGGGAGGCCGGGGGGAGAGAGAGGGAGGCCGGGGGTAGAGAGAGGGAGGCCGGGGGGAGAGAGAGGGAGGCCGGGGAGAGAGAGAGGGAGGCCGGGGGGAGAGAGAGGGAGGCCGGGGGGAGAGAGAGGGAGGCCGGGGGGAGAGAGAGGGAGGCCGGGGGGAGAGAGAGGCGGGCCGGGGTGAGAGTGAGGTGGGCCGGGGGGAGAGAGAGGGCGGCCGGGGGGAGAGAGAGGGAGGCCGGGGGAGAGAGAGGGAGGCCGGGGGTAGAGAGAGGGAGGCCGGGGGGAGAGAGAGGGAGGCTGGGGGAGAGAGAGGGAGGCCGGGGGGAGAGAGAGGGAGGCCGGGGGGAGAGAGGGGGAGTCCGGGGAGAGAGAGAGGGGGGCCGGGGGGAGAGAGAGGGGGGCCGGGGGGAGAGAGAGGGGGGCCGGGGGTAGAGAGAGGGAGGCCGGGGGGGAGAGAGGGAGGCCGGGGGGAGAGAGAGGGAGGCCGGGGGGGAGAGAGGGAGAGTCCGGGGAGAGAGAGAGGGGGGCCAGGGGGGAGATAGAGGGGGGCCAGGGGGAGAGAGAGGGGGGCTGGGGGGCGAGAGAGGGGGGCCGGGGGGAGAAAGAGGGGGGCCGGGCGGAGAGAGAGGGGGGCCGGGGGGAGAGAGAGGGAGGCCGGGGGGAGAGAGAGGGAGGCCGGGGGAGAGAGAGGGAGGCCGGGGGGAGAGAGAGGGAGGCCGGGGGTAGAGAGAGGGAGGCCGGGGGGAGAGAGAGGGAGGCCGGGGAGAGAGAGAGGGAGGCCGGGGGAGAGAGAGGGAGGCCGGGGGGAGAGAGAGGGAGGCCGGGGGGAGAGAGAGGGAGGCCGGGGGGAGAGAGAGGCGGGCCGGGGTGAGAGTGAGGTGGGCCGGGGGGAGAGAGAGGGCGGCCGGGGGAGAGAGAGGGAGGCCGGGGGGAGAGAGAGGGAGGCCGGGGGTAGAGAGAGGGAGGCCGGGGGGAGAGAGAGGGGAGGCTGGGGGAGAGAGAGGGAGGCCGGGGGGAGAGAGGGAGGCCGGGGGGAGAGAGGGGGAGTCCGGGAGAGAGAGAGGGGGCCGGGGGGAGAGAGAGGGGGGCCGGGGGGAGAGAGAGGGGGGCCGGGGGTAGAGAGAGGGAGGCCGGGGGGGAGAGAGGGAGGCCGGGGGGAGAGAGAGGGAGGCCAGGGGGAGAGAGAGGGAGGCCGGGGGAGAGAGAGGGAGGCCGGGGGGAGAGAGAGGGAGGCCGGGGGGAGAGAGAGGGAGGCCGGGGAGAGAGAGGGAGGCCGGGGGGAGAGAGAGGGAGGCCGGGGGGAAGAGAGAGACGGGCCGGGGTGAGAGTGAGGGGGGCGTGGGGGAGAGAGAGGGCCGCCGGGGGGAGAGAGGAGGCCGGGGGGAGAGAGAGGGAGGCGGGGGGAGAGAGAGGGAGGCCGGGGGGAGAGAGAGGGAGGCGGGGGAGAGAGAGGGAGGCCGGGGGAGAGAGAGGGGAGGCCGGGGGAGAGAGAGGGAGGCCGGGGGAGAGAGAGAGGAGGCCGGGGGGAGAGAGAGGGGGGGCCAGGGGAGAGAGAGGGGGGCGGGGGGAGAGAGAGGGGGGCCGGGGGAGAGAGAGGGGAGGCTGGGGAGAGAGAGGGAGGCCGGGGGGAGAGAGAGGGAGGCCGGGGGGGGAGAGAGGGGGGCCGGGGGAGAGAGAGGGGGGCCGGGGGGAGAGAGAGGGAGGCTGGGGGAGAGAGAGGGAGGCGGGGGGGAGAGAGGGAGGCCGGGGGGAGAGAGAGGGGAGGCCGGGGGAGAGAGAGGGGGGCCGGGGGAGAGAGAGGGGGCCGGGGGAGAGAGAGGGAGGCCGGGGGAGAGAGAGGGAGGCCGGGGGGAGAGAGAGGGAGGCCGGGGGAGAGAGGGGAGGCCGGGGGAGAGAGAGGGAGGCCGGGGGGAGAGAGAGGAGGCCGGGGGGAGAGAGAGGGAGGCCGGGGGGAGAGAGAGGGAGGCCGGGGGGAGAGAGAGGGAGGCCGGGGGGAGAGAGAGGGAGGCCAGGGGGAGAGAGAGGGAGGCCGGGGGAGAGAGAGGGAGGCCGGGGGAGAGAGAGGGGAGGCCGGGGGAGAGAGAGGGAGCCGGGGGGAGAGAGAGGGAGGCCGGGGGAGAGAGAGGGAGGCCGGGGGGAGAGAGAGGGAGGCCGGGGGAGAGAGAGGGGGGCGGGGGAGAGAGAGGGAGGGCGGGGGAGAGAGAGGGAGGCCGGGGGGAGAGAGAGGGGAGGCCGGGGGGAGAGAGAGGGAGGCCGGGGGGAGAGAGAGGGAGGCTGGAGAGAGAGGGAGGCCGGGGGGAGAGAGAGGGAGGCCGGGGGGAGAGAGAGGGAGGCCGGGGGGAGAGAGAGGGAGGCCGGGGGGAGAGAGGGAAGTCCGGGGAGAGAGAGGGGGCCGGGGGAGAGAGAGGGGGGCCAGGGGGAGAGAGAGGGGGCTGGGGGGCGAGAGAGGGGGGCCGGGGGGAGAGAGAGGGGGGCCGGGGGGGAGAGAGAGGGGGGCCGGGGGGAGAGAGAGGGAGGCCGGGGGGAGAGAGAGGGTGGCCGGGGGAGAGAGAGGGAGGCCGGGGGGAGAGAGAGGGAGGCCGGGGAGAGAGAGAGGGAGGCCGGGGGAGAGAGAGGGAGGCCGGGGAGAGAGAGGGAGGCCGGGGGGAGAGAGAGGAGGAGGCCGCGGGGAGAGAGAGGGCGGGCCGGGGGGAGAGAGAAGAGGGTGCCGGAGGGAGAGAGAGGGCGGCCGGGGGGAGAGAGAGAGGGCCGGGGGGAGAGAGAGGGAGGCCGGGGGAGAGAGAGGGAGGCCGGGGGGAGAGAGAGGGAGGCTGGGGGGAGAGAGAGGGAGGCCGGGGGGAGATAGAGGGAGGCCGGGGGGAGAGAGAGGGAGGCCGGGGAGAGAGAGAGGGAGGCCGGGGGGAGAGAGAGGTGGTCATCTGGACGCCCCAGCATCCTACGCCAGGATCCTGTTTGTGGACTTCAGCTCTGCCTTCAACACCATCATCCCTGCCCTGCTTCAGGACAAGCTCTTCCAGCTGAACGTGCCCTACTCCACCTGCAGGTGGATCACAGACTTCCTGTCTGACAGGAAGCAGTGCGTTAAGCTGGGAACAGAAGTCTCTGACTCCAGGTCCATCAGCACCGGAACTCCTCATGGCTGCGTCCTTTCCCCACTGCTCTTCTCCCTGTATACCAACAGCTGCACCTCCAATCATCTGTCCGTCAAACTCTTGAAGTTTGTCGGACGACACCACCCTCATTGGGCTGATCTCTGGTGGGGATGAGTCTGACTATAGGTGGGAAGCTTACAACCTGGTGACCTGGTGTAGCCAGAACAACTTAGAGCTAAATGCTCTAAAGACAGTTGAGATGGTTGTGGACTTCAGGAAGAATACAGCCCCACTCACCCCCATCACC